>NC_143527.1:34462899-34475399 GCF_031878675.1 Megascapheus bottae
TGTGTCGTTGCTAATTTGCTGGTGTCAAAGAGGGTGAGAGCCAGATGGCATGAATGTGTTGAATCCAAGATGACCCCAGGTTGTTAGAGCAAGAATGGATTGAATCCTTGCTGTGTGATGCCACTGAATTTTAAGGCACACAATGGTGCAACATTTCTCTGGTAATACTTCTCTGATACTTCATGGGGTTTGCATGGACATAATGAGTTTGCTTTGAGGCAAGACCTCATTTTCAGCAACAATGGGTAAAATCTGACTAGTTAACTAATAGTTGTTGAATATCGCCTGTGTCTCAGTCACTATTTCAGGAGTCAGGGAATAAAGGGTAAGGGAGCTGGCGGTCTACAGCTGTGTTATCCAACAAGGTGGCCAATAACTTATTGGCTGACTGGTGAATTCATTGACTGGCATCTGAAGTAAATACTATTAAAGAGCAAATAATAAAACAGAAGTGACATGTTATAGCATCGTTCTGCAGCCTCAATTGCTACCTGGAGCATGTATCTAGTGCCCACTGCACTGTTCTGCATAGAGAACGTTCATGATACTGCAGAGAGTACCACTGCACAGTGATATTTTAGAGGAGCAAGACCACCAGTGAAAAACAAATGAACAAAGTTATCTTGGAGGATGGTGAAGAAAACAGAAGTGGAGTGGGGATGAGTACAAGTGTGGGGAGTGCTAGAAAAGATAAGATGAGTAAAGCTTTGGGGGCTGATCCTTCCAGGCAGTGAGCATGGCATGTGTATAGGCCCTGGGGTGAGAGGAGAGAGACACGTTTTAGAAGTAGAAAGGTCATTGTGGCACAAGCACAGTGAAGCAGGAGAGGCATGGAAGAGCAGGGCGTCAGAGGGAGTATAGGAGTTGTATTCTGTAGGACCAGACACAGTGCAGAGAGGCTTAGATTTCTGTCCAATTGTGATGGGAAAACACTGAGAGGATTTTAAATAACACATGTGAACCTGAGTTTGAAAAAATACTGTGATAGCCCCTGGACACAGATTTTTATCAAGGAAAAGCCCAAAATCTGGAGAAATGGGTAAAAAAGAAGTATGTTTATTATGCTGAAGGAATCCAGATAGATGATTTTAAGTTATGTCTTCTTTAGTGCCAGATTTATATACTATCCTCAAATCCTCTCTGAACATGGAAGCTCTGGCTCCTGTTGAATGCAGCGATAATGGAGATAGAACAAGAAGGAAAGGGAGAGCTGAGAGCTGACCTAGGTGAGACTTTCTGCCTATGTCCTCTGGGGCCAGCAGAGTACAGAAGAGTGGCCCTATGTGACCATATAGATAAAAGATAGGATTTGCAGCTTAACACAGGTAGGGAAAGTGGTTTCTCCTGCAGGTGACTGAGAAAGAGAAAAATACATCAATGGCCAAAAACTAACAAAGAATAAAAAATAGGGGCCGGGAGTTTGGCCTAGTGGTAGAGTGCTTGCCTAGCATGCATGAAGACCCGGGTTCGATTCCTTGCTACCACATACATAGAAAAAAGCCAGAAATTGTGCTGAGTCTCAAGTGGTAGAAGAGCTCAAGAAGAGTCCAAGGACAGTGTTCAGGCCCTGAGCTCAAGCCAAGGACTGGTAAAAAAAAAGAAAAGAAAAGAAAAGAAAAGAAAAAAATAAAAAAAATAAACTACAACAAAACTAGGAGCAATATACAGCAATAAAAATGGATGAAATCCTATTTGTGGCAACAGGAATGAGACTAGAGCACATAATGTTGAATGAAATAATCCATACAAAGAGAGACACGTTCTATGTGTTCTCAACAACATGTGAAAGCAAGCAAGTGAATCCCAAGAAACAGAATGTAGAGTAACCATTACCAGAGGCTGGGCAAGGTTAGGAAAAAAATGGAACAAAGTATGAAAAGAGAGTGATTGCTGCTTATACTAACTTACTAGATATTCAGAATAACTTGGAGTATTCCCAACAAAATGGCATGATAATTGTTTAAGGTAATTGAGATGAGAATCACCTTGATCTGTTCATTGCACACTGTATGCATTTCTTAAAAACTGAGGCTTCCCTTGTATTACCTATTGCAACACAAATGGCACCTTTGTTATATCCCCATAATGACATATACTTACAAGTCAATTAAAAATAAAAATTTCTACATGTTGTTGCTGATGTTTGTAATCTAAAATACTTGGGAGGATGAGATCTGAGGCTCAAGGAAACATACACAAGAAAATCTGAGGTTCTTACCTCCAATTAACCACCAAATAGCTGGAAGTATAGCTGTGGCTCAAATGGTAGAGTGCCAACCTTGAGTGAAAAGTTAAGAGACGGCACTGAGATCCTGAGTTCAAGGCTCACTACTATCATAAAAATAAATAAGCAAATCAATAAATGAAAATCAAGGAGAAAAAGTAAAACCACGGGAAAAGAAGACGAAAGTGACAGGGGTGGAAAGAGTTAGTAGTAGACATACATGGAATGGGAATTGTACTTCGGAGTTTGTTTCAGCTCCCTAGCTCTGCAGAGGTCTCCAAGTTTAAAAAAAATATTGACAAAGGGAAAAGAAATACTATATTTAGTTTTTGCTGCAATGTTGACCAGAGCAAGTAGGCAGAAAAACCAAAAGGCTCAGAATTATGAGATTAAGAAGAAGGAAAGCCTAAGGTTAACAGCAATCTGAGAGACAGAGGCATTCGGAACACACACATAAAGCTGGGTAGTGAGAGATCCAGGCAAATAATCAGAAGAGTGGTATCTGCCTGTTCAAGCAAAGATGGGGAAATCTGAAGAACAAGAGAGAGGAGTGACCTGTGAAATTTTCAACTGATATCATAAGGGGAAAAATACCGGTTCTTATGACTTAGTAGGTGAGATTTTACTGAGGCTGAAAATAAACGATTAAAGAGTACATGCAAGAGAGGAAATTATTATTCCTAATAATTAGTATCTCCAGGGAAAGAGTTCTGTTATGAAACCTCAGAGGAAGGAACAGGTAGCACAAAGAGAAATCTCATCTCTCAATTTTATGCTAGACACCAAAGTCTTTGCAAATTCACTTCCTTATACTAAAAATATGAATCTGTGTTTTTTCACAGTTGAGGAGAGGAATCATATAGATGTGCTCTTTTATTTCACACATCTGCTTGCACATGGACTGGAATAGAGGGCAAGTCATGGCACGCAGGAAGAAGTAATTAATATTTAGTATGGACCTTATTTTAGAGTTAGTGCTAAAGGAAAATCAATTTGGCGAGAGAGTTTAAACACACACACATACACACACGCACACACACACACACACACACACACACATGCACACACTCCTCACACCCTATGCTCACATAAAATAACCTAAAAGAGAGAAAAATGAAGTTTCTAAGGAAAATATTAATTCTTTCAATGGATGGGATTATGGCTGAATGCCGATTATGGCTGAAATTTGAAAGAATTCATTTTACTTCTTGGTGAGATCACTGAACCTTTGGGGCCTCTCATCCCTTCAGCTTTTTATCTCTTCTTGCTTTCCGGAACACTACCACCTTGGATGATTTGAGATGGGAGCAGAAATTCACATCAAAATGTGAGTCTTTCCTCTTCACCCTGACCTAGAACTTAGGCATATAACTACAACTCAACCAATGGCTGTTATGCTCAGAACTTGGGGTCTTCAAAGCATATTGGCTCAATGGTTTCCCTCATTTGTAATAATTAGTACAAACCTTGGGCTCTCCTAGCAGAGGATTACAATAGCTCAAAACCTAGGTAATAAGGCCATATAGGATGAGACTAAATGAAATGATCTCCAAGATATGGAAACAAGAGCCATATAATGTGTGATTGTTGTTCTTAATGTACTATGTTATTTCTCATCATCTCTTTTGTTGTCCCTTGGTTATCTCATAGTGTTACAGTATGATACCTTGTTATCTGGAATACTGTATATACAATTACTTCTTTATTTGTAATAGGAAAGGGAAGAGGGGAAAACAAGTTGAAGGGAGGGGGTGGGGGGAGAGAAATGGGGACAAAAACATGAAAAGGGGTATCAATGTGTGAGAAGTAATGCACCTTCTATCTGGCGATTATAACTGTAACCCTTCTATTAATTACAAGTTTAAAAAAGATTAGTAAGAAAAGAATTTGGGGTCTTTACAAAGGGGTGCAAAAAGATCTAAGGGCATGAAGATTATGTTCCAGAACCAGCAGTGGAGGACAAAATAGTAGCATCCAAGTGTCCTAACTGCCTGACCAGAGTCCCTGGGCTAGGACCTGACAGAGCTTTAATACATTTTTACACTCTCATTGACTGTGCATTCCCTGAGCACCCCTTTTCGGTCATCCTTCACTCTAGAAGCTACCCCATACTAGTTACTGAGTGGCCCGATTATTACAGTAACCTATTGGCAGGTGATTAATCAACTTTAAGAGAAAGTCTTCATTAGGTCATTTATTCAATACATATTTAAGAGCAAATATAAGGGTTCAGCCATTATATTAGATGATGGTCAAGTGCAACTGACTACATCATTGGATCACAACTGCTACTTACTAAAAAATGAGTGTGATGAGTATACCACGTTTGTGATACCTGTTTATTAGTTACTTACTGATGTGTAATAAATTACCTCCAGACATTTATTAGTTTTCAATTTATGTGGATCAGAAATCTGGGAGCAGCACCAGCTTGGTTTTCTAGTTGTGACAGGGATGTCAGCCAGAGCCAGAGAGTCTTATCTGATAGCTTGAACAAAAAAAGAGCCATTGCTAATCATCCACATGCTTGATGACTTTTGGTTTCTCACAGGCTGTTGAACCAAGCTCAGCCTCCTGAAGATTGTTAGAGAAACAGCTTCTTCCTTTCCTTGATCTGAAGACCTCTGAAGAGGCAGAACACAATGTGACAGGAGCCTTCTCTCATGGCCAGCAGACAGACAGAAATAGTGGAAGGAAAGAAGAGGGGAGGTTTTGGGAGGGAGGGAGGGAGGGAGGATGGGAAAGATGAGGAGAGAGTTTGAAAAAGATTTAGGGAGATCTAAATTCAGAGTGGCACATTACCTTTTTTTTTATTATTTTGTTTATTTTATTATTTTATACCTAATTCTATTTGTGAGAGGGGTTCACAGGGTTCAGCAACACTCAGGGGCTAATGACATATATCACAAATGGGATCGCTGGTTGACACTGTACAATTAAAGTTTCTGTGGCAACTTTAGGCACTTAGATGTTAATAATGGAAGCTAGATGAGAGTATAAAGAAAAATTAAAGAATGGAGTGGAGAATCAAGAAGAGAAAAAAAAGCAAGTCTTTAATGGAGTCCATGAAAAATGGATTATTGAAAAATGTTTCTGGGCCGGGAATTTGGCCTAGTGGTTAAAGTGCTGGCCTAGCATGCACGAAGACCCGGGTTCGATTCCTTGGTACCACATATATAGAAAAAGCCGGAAGTGGTGCTGGGGCTCAAGTGGTAGAGTTCTAGCCTTGAGAAAGTCCAAGGACAGTGCTCAGGCCCTGAGCTCAAGCCCAGGACTGGCAAAAAAAAAATGTTTCTTAAGAGTACACAGAGTGGGATAAAATGTTCATGTGACTCCTATCTCACAGAAAAAGAAAGGCATGCTGACAGCCTATCTGTCATCCCAGTTATGGTAGAAAGTATAAATAAGAGGACATAGTCTGGGATGATCTAGACAAAAAGTGAGATTGTACATCAAAAAATAAGCAGAGAAAAAGTAAAACAAAACAAACAAATGAAAAACCCCAAAAGCAAGAATGCTAGAGAAATAGTAAAGTAGTAGCGTCACCTTAGCAAATGCCTGCTGTCAATATATAAGTAAATAAGTAAATAAATCTTCAGAGAAGAATATATTGGCCCTTAGGCTAACAGTCTATATCCTGTAAAACCTCTGGCACAATTTACAATGTCAGATGGAAAGCACGTGCCTCAAAAGTAAAATCAACATCAAAAGAAACAGGAGAAATAGTAAAGACACTTTATCACACTCACAAGCAGGGGACTAGTTTGAAGGGCACACCTAGAAAGTAATAGTTCTTCAGTTTGGAGGACACAGTATGGGAAACACTAGGTTTCAAGCACAAAAGCTTCAGGTTTAGCATCCCACTGTAGGAGATGAAGATTTAAAAGTGTGACTGGAGAAGTGGGCAACTTGAAGGCAGGTAGAATCACTCAAGATGAGAAAGTTGGTGACACAGGCATGCTTGTGTCCTGGCTCTATAAACCCTTTGGGAGAACGAAGTCATGAACTGTAAATCACTTTATGTATCTAGTCTGTGAAAGGAAATAGACTCTGGGACCTCAGTATACATGCAGAGGAGAAGGTGGATGGCAGCTTCCAATTAAAATGGATATTTGAAGATAGAATACAAAGTCAATAGCAAAAGAAATGCAGAGATGTGAAAAGGAGGGGTGGTAAATTAGGAAAGGAGGTTGCTTAAAATCCTAAGGGTATGTTTGGGAGAGAGACTCGTGTAAGACAAAATTAAGAAAGACTACAGGAAGGCGAGGAGAAAATAAAAACTTGGGAAATATGGAAAGGGTCCCCTATGGAACTGATTCTGCCTCATAAAATGTTTTTAATTCCATTTCTTATACATAAGTTATAACTGGCAATCTCTGTTGAGACTGTTTTTTTTATTGCCTTATGGAAAAGCAAGGCCAATATGATTAAAAGGCAATGTATTCACTTCCCAGGGAAGGGGAGTGGGGAAAGATGAACCCACGGCTTTTACTTCAGAGTGACATTTTTATGTTACAATTTTAATAATAATATAAAAAAATCATGGAAAGGAGGAAGAAGAGCTGGGGATAACAGTTATGCTTCATTTTCCTTACTTTTGAATGATAGGGAGAGGTCAGTACCCTTTAAAGAGGAATAAGAAAGAGCAGGAAATGAAAACAGCAAGTCAGGAACTCAAAGATGATGGGATGAGGGGTGGAGTTGGGGGAGAAGGAGAGATTTCAATAATAACCTAAATCCTTAATCCTGTATAGATAACCTAAGAGCAAACGATTCTTAACACATGAAATTGCAGTGTCAGAGGACACATTTGCATCTACTACAAGAAGTTTCTAGGGTTTTGCTTAACTTGGTCATATCCATCAAACAGAACTTGTAGGAATTTTATACACCACTGTTGAGAGGGAATGGGGTTAATTTTTGTAAGGAGAGGCCAAGCCACTGAATGAGAGCCAAAGGACTCTCTGTCTATACAATGATTAAGATCTCTGATAGAAGCTTTCTGGTTACATTTTTTCACTTAAAAAAATACTGATCTCACTTGTTGCAAAATGAGTTTGTGAGAGTCACTAAGGGAACACGTGTACAGGTGAAACTAAGTGATCACTCTTTGTGTCTCATTTTTCTATCCATTTCCTTCTCCATTGGTTATTTTGACAGCCTGATGAATGTCTTTGAGAACTCCTACAAACAGTGACTAAAAGGAGTTTATGAATTAAAAGAAGAAAAAAAATGACAGAGGTTAGGGAAATGTATATTCAAACACATTCTTTGGCTTTGGAAGCTGACCGATTTCTATTTGGGAAAATGAAATTACTGAAAATTACAATAGCACCATTTTCGTTGTAGGCAGTAGGAGGGATGTCTTTACATGGGTACACAGAGAAAGCTTGGTGTATCTGACATTCCTGCATCACTATTAATTGGCATCTCTAAAGGTCTTGATGATGGTGGTAATGAATGAGCACAGGAATTGGTTCAAATGTACCAAAAATTTATGAAGAGCCTTCTAAATAAAATTTGGCTAATTGCTGCTCAGAAAAATAACTTTACAGATAGTGACACTACTGCTCTAATTCTCTGGAAGTTGCTAGTCCATGTAATAGAGAACATTCACTTCTAAATTTCAAGGTAGCAACTAAGTCCACTTTTAAGTCATAATAAATTGCAAAGATAAATGAAAAAAATCCCCTACATTTAATACTGTTGATAACTATGCTTCTCACCAAACACCTCTTTTTTTTATTTCTCTCTTTCCTGTTTAAAAAAATGTCAGTGAATGTCTCTCCTTTATTGGAACTACAGTTTTATAAGACTGTTTCTTGTCCTTTAATAGAAATAAAAAAAATTTAAAAAAAAAAGAAGAAGAATGGGGCACAGTGGCTCAGGCCTGTAATCTTAGCTACTCAGGAGGTTGAAATCTGAGGGTCATGGTTTAAAGCCAGCCCGGGCACAAAAGGACCTGAGACTCTTATGTCCAATTAACCTCTAGAAAATGAGAAGTGGGGCTTGGCTCAAGGGTAGGGCAATAACCTTGAGCTGAAGAGTTCAGGGACAGCGCCCAGGATGAGTTCAAGCCCCATGACCCACAAAAAATAAAAAGGAAGAAGAAGAAAAAAAAAAATCCCCGACAATGACTTAGGCTCAAATGATAAATGACAGTATCGTGTTCTGAGGTCTTTGAAAGTAAGATGCAGGGACACATACAGATCATCATTTTTCTCAAAGAGGAAATTTAGCCACCTGTTTATTCTGCAACTAGTTTGATCACAGGAAAATTGTATCTAATTTTTAAATTAACCTCCAAAATAAGGACCAACAGTGCTTACAGTTTTCTTTTGTTATATGTAGGTTTTAACTCCTAAATTTCATTTTATCCTTTTTTTTAATTAACTGTGGTTGTCATTTATTGCTACAGAATTTCTTTCAAGCATATCCAGATTTTAATGATCAGTGTTCTTGTATCTGTGAGCCAGTTATTCTAGCCCTCCGATAATGGTGTTAAACAATGCCAGTGAAAGAAATACATCGATTAGCATTTTTACAAAATCTTAAATAAAAACATTTGGGGTGTATAATATATATTACTACTGTTCTTATGAAATTTATTAAAATTTAAATACATAGACATTATTATATAGATACATATAACTTACAACATTTAGTTTATAATATTTTTACACAGGAAAATATAATTTTCCTTAAGAAATACAATTGTTCACTTTATTTCATTATCTATCAATTTTATATTTCTTATTACGTAATTTTAGTTATGCCAGTAAATGCTATAAATATATACAGATATGTCAGTGACACAATATATGTATTCAATTTCTATTAATTGCTTTATTCTTGAATGATATCTTTATATTGTACATGCTCAGTTTTTGTTAGTACTTATCAATATCCTTATTTCCTTCCAGTTCATGAATGCATTCTATCTGGTTTCACTAGTGTGTTGTAATTTACTTTTTGAATTGATACACCATATATTTAATTATCTTTCAGAAATAATGTTTATTTTTTGCAAATATTATTCTACTGTAATTCCTCTTTGTATTTCCATTTCTTTTAGTGCTTCAGCGGACTCACAAGAACCTTTAAGGTAGTTAATATAAAGCCTCAGTCAGAAAAGATGGTAATGACAAACCTCAAGCTTTTTAAACAATTCTATACATGTAAATAATTTTAGAAGCATCTCTGAATTCCATTAGTGCTATATAACATAAATGAGTAAATGTATACATATATGCATACATGTATAAATGTATGCATTTTTTAAACATCATCTCCCTTTGAGGTAGCTCCCCTGAAAAATAGAAAAATTTGTATTAAGAAAGATGAAGAGCTAATAATTTTGATGAGAAGAAAATTTGTTAAACAAAGAAGATTTATTGAAAAAAAGAACAAAGTTGAATTTGTCATTCATAATGGTAAAATAGATTTGCTCTATTTATATATTCATTACTTATTTTCAACATAAATATCCTAGAAATATTTTTGCAGTCTGATGTTCTATCCATTTCATATAGTAGGAGAAAGGAGTAATTATGGGGAATAGATACCAAATAATTTTCTGAGGATTATATGAACAAATAATGTCATCTTTAATAACTTGAGGACCTTCTAACTAGGAAGAGTTTCTTGAGCTGGGAACATTGCCCTTCTACATGTGTCACATACATTTTACACCAATATGTAAAAGCATTTACATATTGTTCTAATGCTCATGAGTACATATGCATATGGATTTAATACACACACATTTTTATACATGCATGTTATACTCAGGTTACTTTTGATAAAACTTTGTCTTTCATATGAATTGAAAAATCTTTTTCTGAGTATCCCTCCTCCACAGAAAGCTGTGGATACATGACTCAACCAGACATTGTACTCTGTCTAAAGCAAACTTAAAGAGCATTTCTGGATCCATCTTCAAAACAATCTGAGAATGTTACATGATATTCTCATTTAGAACAAGCAGATACATGTTAAGAATATTTATATAAAATTATTAGTTTTAATGCCTTTGTAATTGGTTTGAATGCCTGACTTCTACTTTGACACCATTGCTTATAACTTATCAAAGAGATTTATGCTTTATAGCTGACATTTTAAATTGAAGATTTACTTGAACTAGTACCTAATGTGTTTTCTGTAATTAATTCCTCTGAGGTCAGATTTCATGGGTACAGACTTCCTTTAACATTAACTGTCTGTAAGCAATATTTTTATTGATGGAATTAAGAGTTGAAAAACAAAGTTAGCCTTTTTTAGGTAAGATTTTCAGTTTCAAGTATTGTTTTATGTCAGCAATATGAGATTTTCCTGAAAGGACAAAACATCTTCAAAGAACTTGCTGTGGAGCCAGTGAAAGGGGGAAAACATCTCAAAGTTAAATCAATCTTGAGTTAATAAGAAGTAGAAAGTTTAATTATGCATATGTTTACATTTCTAATAGACCAGCAAAGAAGGGCCTGATATAAATTTTATCACAAACAACCCAGATTATCTTTACATGACATCTAAAAATGGCATCTTTTATGTGATCTTCCCCAACCTGCATTTATTCATGAGATGTGACCGATTACTTGTAACACAGATGTTACATGGATTACACACTTTGCTGAATGATTGTGCTTAATAAATTGTTGAATGTATGACATTTGATCAAAGCCTACTTATTTTTAAGTATGGGAAGAATTCATGTAAAAGTTGGAAGATAAATAACTGAATATATAACATTTTACCATCCTCTAAATACATCTTAATAAGAAAAAATGCTTACGAATTAGATATGTTTACCTATCTGCAGCTGCTGATTATGTCTCCGTGTTGGCAAAAGAAAGGGAAAAACCCTGTTTTCCTTCCTTAGCATCCTCACTGCCTTTGTCTGATCTGATGGACAGTTTCTGTGATTTTGATGTGTGTTTACATATGAAGCATGGAGTGTGATTGTGAGTCTATTCAGCACTGTTTAATGAGAGCCAAGCGCTTACCAATTCCATATACCCAATTAATTCACATACACCATAATGGGAAGAGATGCTGAAATCAGTGGTTTTGTCTGCCAGCTCTGTAACACTTGGCCCTCCAAAAGATGGAATGTCTGATGTGCTTGTCTTGGGCTTTGAGACCCCTTAATGAGACCAGAGAAAATACTTGCCAAGTCTTTAGTGAAATTCCCCCTGCAGGTTCCACTAGGCAACGCCACTCTGTCATCAACATGATACCCAAGTATTCACCAACTTGATGCTCTGTGCTCCCAGGAGAGGATGGCTGGGTTACTGGATAAACTTTTGGAACCTATGTTTGAGGATATTATCTGTCATCTTCCCCATTAGTCAATTGACAGTGAAGGCAAAGAAATGTTAGGAAAAAAGCCACACCTTTCCCCTATCTGTTTAGGTCCATCTTTAAGAGATTTATGTAAAGATATATATATATATATATATTGTCATCAGGAGGGCATTTTAACTTTCTCTCAGATTCTTTAGCCAGACTTTGTTCTCTGAGCACAGAGGTTGGCGTTCTCCCTTACCAGAGGAAGGCAACAGAAATGCGAACATTGGAAAGTGGAAAAAAAATCGTAGACTGAGAAAGACACAGCAGAATATTTTCAGCTAGAGTACAATATACGAACCCACATAGAACACAACTTCAACAAATTAGGCTATGCTTTAGTATCATGTTAACAGCTTTTCACATTCCCGTAAAACCTGGGTTAAATGCCATCAATATTGTAGATAGCACCACTCATAACTTGGGACCACACAAACCTGGCACTGTAGCACCCTGCCCACATATGGCTACCACATGAAAGGGAAGCATTATTAAAAAAAAAAAAAACTTGAAGCTCCTATATATTTTCCCCTCCTGAATGATTGCTATGAAATTGAATGCTTACAACATTATGTATAAGATTTAGCATCTTGAAAGTTCCAACATAAATTCTGCAACCAAGGTGATATGCTTTATTATTTCACAGTCAGGCAAAGTTATATTTATTTGACTCTAACATAGATTTCACTTTGGGAATTGTTGTAGCTGGACCGAAAACTCATTTAATTACAATGAAATAATTGAAAGAAGGGGAAAAGAAAAACATGCTGAATCTGGGCTCAAAGCAGTCTAAAGGTTGGTTTGGGGGGAAAAATAATACAACTTCTTAAGAGCTTTGATGTGTTTGGATGGTCCCTTGAATCTTAATTTTAAGGGATGAAGAATTAAAATAGGGTTAGGAATAATACCATTTGGACTACATTCTGCCTAT
>NC_143527.1:34652899-34655399 GCF_031878675.1 Megascapheus bottae
ATGTTACTTTGCAACCAAAATAAGTAGATACTGAGACTAGTGTCTATAAAATAAATGGTCAAGTAACATGGAAACATTTTCCCAGAGTTCACTCCTTCAAGAAATTGAGTAAAAACTGAAAGGAGACAGGCTCCGGATAGCATTTGTAAGAATGAAAAGGTGTCCAGGTCAGAGGGATTATGCACAGTTCAAATAACACATGAGGATAATCAGGAAGTAACTGCACAATGGCCTCCTTAGGGGCTCATCAAACTAGCACCTATCCCCTGATTAACCTGGCATTCTATCAGCCATGTAAATGAGCATGGCCCCACCAGCCCTGGGTCTGGAAGGAATCAAGCTGTGGGACTGTACATATTTTAATAAAAATGGAATATATGTTCCATAGCATCACTCTAGGACTCAGGTTTGTTATTCTCACTGCCATCAAAAGCATTATTGCTAAGTTATTGACTCTGGTAAATTTAGGAGAGAGAACTAGGTGTATTCTGTGACAAGAATTTTGTTCAAACCATTTGTGTGCTAAGGTTACAACGAGGTAAAAAGATGTAAGTGAAAAGCACCATGGGGCTTCAGCTCCTTGGGATTTTGATTCACACAACTTTAACAGGATGTCGGCTTAATCGCGAGGGGTGCAGTTGGATGAGTGTGTATTGTGAGCTGCATCCTTGAGTAAGGGAGCTTTGCAATTTATGTTAAGGTGTGGTCCAGATGGCCACAGATACTTAACCCCAAAGAGAAAGCCAAGGCTTTGGAGGAAGACTTCTGAATAACTAGAGCATATACCTATGAAAAGGAGAAATGGAAGGAAAGGAATTCTCCATTTATATTTGATTTTTTTTGTTTAACATGTCCATTTCTTTTGTTATCTTACCTACTCTAAAAAAGCATTTGCTAGTCTATCCCCAAGGAGCCTGGGCATTTAGGTAAACAAACAAACAAACAACAACAACAAAAAAAAATGTCTTTAAAAATGCAATTTGAAGACTGATAGGGCACATTTGTTCAGCTCACAGGAATGAAAAGCGAGGTAGGATTTAGTGGAAGGGAATAATATTCCTAAAAGGAAATCAGTTTGATACCAGTAAGCTTTCTGATGTAGGAACTAAGTTGAAAAGCATAGCGGTCATGACTAAAATGGAAAACTGGGATGAACCATCATATATCAGTGATTTGGACTGAAGTTTCTTTACACACCATAGATGGATTATAGCACAGCTTGTAAGAGTAAGCAATGGAAAAAGGTTGCCAGATGTAAACTTTTGAAAAGTAGGGTATAGAACCATAAGCAGCATTTTATAAGATAATCCTAGGGTTATGAGAAATTAATGTCCATTTTAATAACAGGTCTTAATGGGCATGTGGCTTTCACCTCAAACTTTTAATGTTCTAATATCTGTATTTTCACTCTCTAAACTTGAATCCTCACACCCAGAAACAATGATTCTTTTTTAAATTAACAGGATAGTGAGTAGTCTCTTCACTTGGTTCCTATCTCACTGTACCCTGCTCCCCTCAAAACAATTTCTTGGGGAATCATATCACTTAGTGTAGCAACTTAGTGTGTCAACTTGTATGCTATGAGACTCCAGGGGAAATAAAGATTATAATACTATTTGTTACAGAGACAAATTAGAGTTTCTGTTTCATGTGCAAAGTTTAGTAGTGGCAGCTTGACAGCAAATTTCATCAAAATCTAACCTGCCAGAATGCCAAGATTGTTCTTTCTTCATTGTAGCATAAGGTTTCATTATTTGCTGATTTTTAATACCAGTCAGTCATTCTTAGCATCACTGAATTAACTCTGAACCTCCTATCAGTAAAGAGCCTTATGTTGCCCCATTTTATTATAACAGTGCTACACAGATTAAAATTGCATCTGTTAAGAATATATTGTATATTTGATTTGCAGGAGACAAAAACACAATATTCTCATGAATGTGACAGCAGGAGCCAATAACCTGTAACCAATTGCATACTTTTTCTATTGCAAAATCTGAACTAGTAAGGGTTATGTTTTGGAAAAGATCATCAGTCTGCCACTGCTCATCCAATCTTTTCAAGTAGCTTTGTGAACAATTTGAGACTAAAACTCAGTGCTTCTTCTGTTCTGGTTGTAATCATAACACATAGTTGATATTTCATAACTTTCTTTTGTTCTGTCAGAATGTGCATTATAAAGTGTGTAACATTAATAAATAGAGGCATAATGCATGTGACTAATTGATTCTGGCAGTCAAAGACTGGCATACTTTTTGATACAATAGGGAATCCTTTCAAAGGAGCTGTGCTGCCATTGGAACAAGGCTCTTATGCAGGAGTAGTTTCTAATTTGGATTGTGTGAGGTGAACAGAATGTAGTTATGCAGAATAACTCACCTCAGATTTTTGTTTCTTTGGTTTGTTTAGTTTGTAGATTCTTCTGTTTTGTAATGCAACATGATTCTCAATGTAATCCTTCTAAGGGAGCTGTCCAAATTGGTCATGTAAAAAATAAACA
>NC_143527.1:37047291-37124791 GCF_031878675.1 Megascapheus bottae
CTGCTGGAGCAGCAGAGACCAGGAGGAGGAGGGCTGAGGCATGCCCTGTTCTGACTAGGCTGTAAACGGACCCCTGGATATTGGACATGGGATACATCAATGAGCAGAGATAACATCTCCCCATCCCTAGAGATCGGGGGATCTCCTGTCTATTATGGCTATCATCATATATATTTTTTTTTTCTTTCTACTTTGTGCTCATCTTTCCTCACTCTCTATCCTAGGCAGGACTCAGAATCAGGGACCCATCTTGTCATCTTGCTGTTCAGGTGGTCCTACGGGTAAGTTCTATGGGCAAGTCCCACGACTGCGCTGAAAACCACAGCCCTGTGACTTCCACCTCCATCTTACCTTGGACTTCAGGAGCTGCAAGGGACTCTCAACATCTTCCTTCCTGTGGCAAGCTCTTGAAAGCTGCAATGCATTTTCTTTCTTTCTTTCTTTCTTTCTTTCTTTCTTTCTTTCTTTCTTTCTTTCTTTCTTGCCTTTCTTTGTGTGTGTGTTTGCTGGTACTGGGGTTTAAAATCTGGGTCTGAATGCTGCCCCTGAGCTTGAGGCTAGAATTTTCAGGGATTTTTGTTTTGTTTTATTTCATTTTAATTTATTTTTTTATTTTTTATTATAGAGATAGAGAGGGGTTACAGTTACATTCGCCAGGTAGTAGGTGCATTACTTCTCACACATTAATACCCCTTCTCGTGGTGTTTGTTTGATAAAAGTCTCACAGACTTTCCTGCTTGGACTGGCTTTGAACCAAGATCCTCAGATCTCAGCCTCCTGAGTTGCCAGGATTACAGGTGTGAGCTATCAACAGCCAGCTTTTTGTTTTGGTGTGTGTGTGTGTGTGTGTGTGTGTGTGTGTGTGTGTGTGTGTATCTTGGTCTTGACCTCAGGGCCTTGGCACTGTCCCTGAGCTTCTTTGATCAAGGCTAGTCCTTTGCTGTTTGAGCCACAGCTCAATGAGTCTCACAGGCTTTCTCACCCATGCTAGGATCAAACTATGATCCTCAGATCTCAGCCTCCTGAGTAGCTAGGATTTCGGATGTGAACCCTGTATATAGACTTCCATGCATGTGCTCTTCCTAATTACCACCTTATTCAAAGTCCCCAGTCTAGACCCATCTCCATCCCCAGGAAACAGCTTCATTCAGACCTCATCTGAAATCTTCATCAAGATCATTCTCATTGATCTCTTTCTCCTCCCCATTTTTTCTTCCCACCCCCTCCCTGATCCTGCCTGGAGGAGGCCTTTCCCAGCTCTCCTTTCCACAGTCCAACTTATTTTCCCTCCCTGTTCTTTTCTCTCTCTGATGAATTCTTACCCTCTCCTTGGTTCATAATTTCTTGCTCCTTCCCTACTCAAAAGCCTTTCAATGGCGCCGAGAGTTTGGCCTAGTGGTAGAGAGCTTCCCTAGCATGCATGAAGACCCGGGTTCGATTCCTCGATACCACATACATAGAAAAAAGCTGAAAGTGGTGCTGAGGCTCAAGTGGTAGAGCTGTAGCCTTGAGAAAGTCCAAGGTCAGTGCTCAGGCCCTGAGCTTCAGCCCAGAACTGGCAAAAAAAAAAGCCTTCCAATGATCCATATTATCTTCAAAATAGTCTACACTCCAAAGCCCAAGGGGGTAACAATGTCCTCCACATCTTCACAATGAAGCTTATTCAGAATTAAACCAAATTCTGTATTCGAAGAGGAGAAACATGAAATGTAATGTAAAAAGGAAGCAATTAAGGGGAAAGACTCACAGATGTACTGCTTTGGAAAATCAAAGCTTAAGTGGAAGAGAATAAGGCTAACTTGACTTAATAGCTATTCCCGAAAAATAAGCAACCCAACTACTCTAGGGGTTTCTGACAACGGTAAATTCAATATGGGACAACAGCATGACATCACCACCCACATAAATAGCCCCTGCCTCATCCCAGTCTATGAGTGACACATGTGGCGTGGGTTGCTGACATGCTGGAGCTTTTTCAAAGTGGAGTGAACCAAAGGGTGAGGGTCTGCAAACAGAGCCAGGAAGAGAACTCCAAACTCATCCAAATCCTATTTGATCCAACTGAAATATATACTTTTTTCTGAAATATATTCGTAACTAGCATACCATGCTTTTATTCTTTGGACCACAGAAGTCTATTATGAAACCTACCTTCAAGCCGTTGCCTGCTCAGAGACTGCCCTAAGGACCCAGGGTTACCCTGCCCTACCCTTCTTTCTTCATTTCCCATAATACTTCTCACCCCTTTCGTGTCTGGTACTGGAGATTGAACCCTAGACTTTGAGCTTGCTAGGTCATTGTTCTTCCACTTATGTCATGTCTCTAGCCCATCCTTCTAATATGCCAGGATATTCCCTTATTTGTGACTTTCATTGTGTGTCTTTTCTTGCTGATTTATCATTTCCACAAAGTGGGTATCTTTCTTTTCTTAGTTCCTTGCTGAATCCTAAGTTCTGTGACAGTCTGTAGCACTTGGCATTTATGTATTTGAGACATAGATGGAGGGATAACATACATGAAGACAGACATGGAATTCTGCCCACCAATTGTACTAGCTCTACTTCTCAGTAAAAATGTAAATATCTTTGGGTATATTCCACCCAAGATTTTTAGTTGTGTGTTTTATACCAGTACACAAACTCAGGACCACAAACTCTTGCCTGGCTTTTTTGTTCAAGGGAGGGCCCCACTCTACCAATAGAGCCACACCTCCACTTCTGGCTTTTTGCTGATTAATTGGAGATAAGAGTTTCTTGGACTGCCCCTGAGTCTCTATGTCTGCCCCAGGTGGGCTTTGAACTAAGATCCTCAGATCTCAGCCTCCTAAGTTACAGGCCTGAGCCACCAAGCACCCAAGATGATGATAAAAGTGTTGGAAGGTGGGGGCCAGGAGCTTGGCCTAGTGGTAGAGTGCTTGCTTAGCATGCATGAAGACCCGGGTTCGATTCCTCGGTACCCCACATACGTAGCAAAAAAGCTGGAAGTGGTGCTGAGGCTCAAGTGGTAGGGTGCTGACCTTGAGAAAGTCCAAGGACAGTGATCAAGCCCTAAGGTCAAGCCCAGGACTGGCAAAAAAAAAAAAAGTGTTGGAAGGTATGGGGCTTCTGGAACATCAGCATTATGCTTGCTCCATTATGTGTTCTTGGGCACAATGTTGGGTCTAACAGAAGATTATAAGCCCCAAGAATAGATAGAGGACCCAAACACCCTTTTGCTGGACAATATCATGGTTTTAAAGAATGAGGTAGATGCACGGTAGTGATTGAGAATGATCTGGGATGGATCACTAAATAGAAAAATGGCAAGTGCACAATAGAATCTATTATGCTTCCATTTGTGTTTTAAAAATGATCCTGAAGGAATTATATAGGTCAGCCTGTCCCTGCTTTTACTTTTTGCTTTGGTTTCTTGGCTATGGTTTTAGTGATTACATTAATATTTATAGAGTGGATTTGTTTTAAGAATAATTGAACAAACATTAGTTGAACACAGACTACATTCCAAGCACAAAAGGTACAACCTTCTCAGAGCATACTTTCCTTCCTTCTTTCTTCTTTCTTTCTTTCTTCTTTCTTTCTTCTTTCTTCCTTCTTTCTTTCTTCTTTCTTTCTTTCTTTCTTTCTTTCTTTCTTTCTTTCTTTCTTTCTTTCCTTCCTGTTTTCCTTGTTACTCTTACTTCACAGTTGCAAAAACTGAGACATAGAGACCAGCTTAGGATCACATTCTCAAATTCTCTTTGGCCAGTATTATTAGGCCCTGTCTTTCAGCCCCTAGCCACCTAGGTGGGGCTAGCACCTAGCACCTAAATGGGCTAGCACCCTAGCACCTAAGCAGAGGCAAGCATAGCTTGTGAATTTCTCTGTGCCTGCTCCTGAAACATATACCAAGTATGGTCAGCAACAAGGAGATGTGACCTTTGAGGTCCTCTGACTTCCTAATTTGGGGGGAGGAAGGACTGACCAGCTCATCACATGTTCCCTGCAGAGGTGTGGAATGACAAGGAATTGTCATAGCTCTGTCAAAGAGCAGGAGTGGATGGGTCTGTCTCTCACCTGCCCAGGAAACACACCTCAAAGGCAGCAGCAGGGGTCCCCGCCATGCTTGAGGCCCACAGAGGCAAGTAAGGAAAGCATGCTGTGCAGCAGCCTGCCTATCAAGGCAAGCTGTGTTATGTCTAAGACAGAAGGCCAGAACTTAGTTACTTTTATCATTTTCAGTGATTCAACTGTTTTAATGAACAGAGGAGACCTTGAAGCTGTGGCGTCACAGATAAGGGAGTATGAAAGCAGCAGCAGATGCTGACCTTGCTCTGCTTATTAACTCCTTTCCTTCCCTTCTGCCTTTCCCCACCCACCTCCTTTTATTTCATTTTCTAGTCCAAGGTTTTCCCAGCAGGGGGAGGAGTAATTAGCACAGTGAAGCCTTGAGAAAATGCTGTTTCAGGGTGATCTACCCAGGCTCCTCCATAGCTCAGGTGGCCTTCAGGCAGGGCTGACAGCACACTCACCAAAGCCAGGCCCTATATCCTCAAGAAGAAGAAAGCAGGCGCCTGGCACCTGCAGGGCAAGAAGGATAAGGGTGATCTGTAGCAAAGGCATTAGGGAGAAATTAATCCAAGTAGCTCAGGAAGTAAGAGAGCACTGGGAATTCTCACGTAGGCTAATTCATGGTCAGACCCTCATCCCCACCAAAAAAAAAATCAACTTGTGATTGTTGTAGGTGACAGAGGGGGTAAAAGAATGACCTACATAGAGGCTAGAAGGGAGTTCCTAGACTAGACTAAGAGAAAGATAGGAGACCAAGATCCCAAATTGTAGGAACCAAGCCACTCTACGATCTGCTCAGATAGCAGGAAGAGAGGCTCTGCCACAGAGAATGGAGGAGCCCGGGTAGTTCAATTTGTAAAATTCCATCCTGTTTGCTCTCTAAGACACTACTAATTTTTATGCCATCAATCCTAATTTTTCTTTTCTTGTCTTTCTTTTGAGACAGGGTTTCATTATGTAACTCCAGGTCACTTCAAACCTGTGGCTCCTCCTGTGTCAGTCTCCTGAATGCTGGAATTATAGGCATACGACACCATCCCCATTGGTTTCTCTTAACCAGGCTTTGAAAATACATATTTTTTATTGAAGAATTTATTAACATTGATTTTTACATCATTTTGCAAATGACATGTTTAACAAACGAGTATTCAAGAAAGGAATCTCTATATACAATCACTGGCACTTAGTTTTTAGAACATAATCAAAATTAGGCTAAGGGTTTGTATATCATAGATGCACATTAATCTATGTAATAAAACATTATGTCTATAGAGTCATAGGTTTTTATGTCTATGTAGCTGTGTTTATATTTCCAGTACCATGTCCATAACATTTGGGTGTGCAAATAATGAGTCCTCACTCTTGTACTGTTCAGATCTAATAGCCACATATTAAGGATACCATGTGCCTTTTGTTCCCTTGGTCTTGACTTGTCTCACTCAACATGATTCACTCTAGATTCATCCACTTCCCTGCAAATGCCATTATTTTATCTTGTCTGTTGGCTATGTAGAATTCCATTATATATATATATATATATCAGAAAATACATATTCTTGAAATGAGTGTCATCTGACAGGGAAATGAGTGATCTTGTGTGTTGTTATGGGTTCAAAAATCTCCTGCTTTGAATTACATTTATGTCCAGTAGTTTGAGACCAACTTGGATAACACGTAAAGACCTTGTCTCAAAATGCTACTTTAATTTCCTTCCCATTAATTCTACTTATCTAATCAGAAACTAGTTGTAGTTCTGTCAAATGTGGAGAATTCTGTGCCTGACTCACTGAAGGCACGAGAGAACTTCATAGGTTTCAGTGTGTTTACTCCTGATGATTGTACTTCTGTGCTTTCTAACACAGCAACACCACAGGCTGTTGGGATGTACTAAGATGCTGTTTTTTACACCAACACCAAATTATTGTGTTATTTTAAAGAAAATATATGGGGCTAGGAGTGTGGCCTGGTGGTAGAGAGCTTGCCTAGCATACATGAAGCCCTGGGTTCCATTCCTCAGTCCAACATACACAGAAAAAAACAAAAGTGGTGTTGTGGCTCAAGCCTTGAAAAAGCTCAGACAGCCCAGGCCCTGAGTTCAAGACCCAGGACTGGCAAAAAATAAAAAAGAAAATTCATGTATATATTTTTTATAGCTTAAAAACAAAAAAAACTCTTGCCCTCAATGTTAGGTTATAACTTTTTCTCTTTCTTTCTTTCTTTTTTTTTCTTATAACTTTAAAAACAATTTTTTCAAGACTGGGAGTTTGGCCTAGTGGTAGAGTGCTTGCCTAGCATACACAAAGAGCCGGGTTCAAGTCCTCAGTACCACATACATAGAAAAAGCTGGTGCTGTGGCTCAAGTGATAGAGCTCTGACCTTGAGAAAACCCAAGGACAGTGCTCAGGCCCTGAGTTCAAGCTCCAGAACTGGCAAAAAAAAATCTTTTCAACCTTCTAATTTATTTATCTTTATTTTAAAATTTTGGTAATTATTATTATTTTGTGTGTGAGAGTACCAATACTGGAGCTTGAACTCAGGGCTTAGATGCTGTCCCTTAGCTTTTTTGCTCAAGGTTGGCTTTCTACTACTTGAACCACAGCTCAATTTCTGGCTATTTGCTTGCTGGCCACTTGGAAATAAGAATTTCACCGGCTTTTCTGCTAGCCTTGCTTTGAACCGGGATCCTCAGATCTCAGCTTTTTGAGTAGCTAGGATTATAGGTGCCTGCCTCAACCATCTAATTTATAGCGATTACTTTGTTGCTGATCTTGATAATAATCATAATGGTCATTACCAGAGGCTCAGCACTATGTTAACGCTTCATGCTCTATATTTAAGCCTTACAACTTCCCTATAAAGCAGCAATGTTATTAACCCCATTTGTACACACACACACACACACACACACACACACACACACCAGATAAATTAATATAGTAATTTGCCCTTGTTTATTAAAGGGGAGGATAGAGGGGAAATTAGGAAAACTAAATGCAGAGAAAGCCCACAGAGCTAACCATTCTGCCACAGTGATTTCCTATCAGAGCTTTCTCACCAATCAAAATTGCTTACAAATTTTTGTTTGTTTGTTTTTTGTTGTTGGTCATGGGACTTGAACTCTGGGCCTGGGCCCTGTCCCTTGAGCTCTTCAGCTCAAGGCTACCATCCTACCCCTTGAGCCACAGGGCCACTTTCCATTTTCTGGTGATTAACTGGAGTCTCACGAACCCAGGCTGGCTTTGAACCAGATCCTCAGATCTCAGCCTCCTGAGTAGCTAGGATTACAGGCATGAACCACCTCACCCGGCAGCTTACAGACATTTCTAAACCAAGTTCGTAGGCTTCAAGAGACCATCTGTGAAGCTGTCTGGTTAATGAAGTCTCTGAACTTTACCTGGTGTCCTTTCTCATCTGACTTCTGTGATCAGCATACTTTAAATAGCTAAGATTGCTGGAAATAAGGAAGCTGGCTCACTAAAGAAGAGTGGGGGAGGGAGGGAAATAGGGACCAAAACATGAGAAAGGGTATCAATGTATGTGAAGTAAATGTGAATATAATGTAACCCTTCTATTAATTATAATAAAAAATATATATGGAAAAAAAGAAGAGTGGGGGAATCTTTCCCTACCAAGAATTTGGAAATTTATAACATCACTCAAGGGCCATACCCAATTAATACAGTCAGACAGGCTTCAGGAGGCCAACCAGAAGCTTTCGAAGCATGCATGTCTGTCCCATCATGTACCAAAAGACTTCAAAGGCCTTCTATGGTCCTCAGACCAGACATTTTCCACAACCCAATTAAGACCTCCCTCTGGCATGGCAACCATCCTAGCATCTGTTCAGAAACACACGATCTATCTTTACAACATCACTGTGTTATGCTGCGGTTAATACACATTAGCATAATAGGTTTACAACGTTTTAACAGAGGCTGAAGAGACCAAACAACTAAGAGGAGACGTTCACATCAACCCCGACATTTCCTTTAACTGTCTACCTTAAACTGAAGCAACCACTGGCCCTCGGCAGCCCAAGATCTGCTCAAGATACCCTTAGACAAATATTTGCTCTCTTTCCCTTTTTCACTTTTTTTCCTTTGGCTTCCACATTGCTTGTGACGCCGAGCACCAAAGATAACTTCCGTCTCTCCCTTTTGCTTCCAATCCTGTATCATCAGAGAGAATATGGCTGGGTGATAGGAGCTGGATGACATGGGTTGGGTAAAGATGACTTCCCATCTGCCTGCTCAGCAGATGGCAACTCCAGCTTCTAGTTGCTCGGGTCCAGGCTCTTGAAAAACCTCTCTTCTCCTCCTTGTGCTATAATCCAATCCACCAGAAAAATTAGCCAACTCTTCCCTCCAAGTATATCCAGCATCTGACCTCTTCTCACCACTTCTGTGATAACCCCCAGCTCTATCCACCCCATCACAAGCATGACAGCAGTGGCCTCTCTGCTCTGCCCATGCTCAGCAAGTTCATTTTCTAGTGACCACCACAGTACTTCTCCCTCCCGCCTTCCTTCCCACCCTTTCTTCCTTCATTCCTCCCTTCTTCTTTCTCTCCGTCCCTCCTTCCTTACTCTTACTCTTCTTCGTTCCTTCTTTCCTTCCTCCCTCCTCCACACTCCCCTTCCTTCCTTTCTTCCTTCTTTTCCTTCTTCCCTTCATCTTTGCTCAGGCAAAGGTAAGTCAGACTGGCCTCCTTTTTGTTCAAAACTTTCTCATGATCTCCAGCTCATGCAAAGCAAAACCCAAGGTGCTTCCTGTGTCATGTGCCTCCCTACCCATCTGCCACTACTTCTCCCCAGCCCTCCCCTTGCTCCCCCATCTCCAGGACACTCACTGGTGACAATTATACAGGTGTTTCACCAGAACTTAAGGTTTTATATTTATGTTATCTATTCTTTCTTTGCCAGTCCTGGGGATTGAACTCAGGACTTGAGCACTATTCCTGAGCTTCTGTTTATGTGGTACTAAGGAATCAAACCTAGGGCCACAGGCATGCTAGGCAAGCACTCTACCACCAAGCCACATTCCCAGCCCTTCTTAATTCCAAGCTTTTCCTCTACGAATGAAGCCTTGCCTGGCTTTCCTCTAATCAAAGGGGGCCTCTGGGAGCGGGGGACTGCCCTCCTCCAGCAGGTGTGCTTCCCCACAGGCCACAGCAAACACTGGTGGCCACAGTAAGGACACATTCTTTTTTTTTCTGTTTACTGTAGGTGGCAGAATGCCCATAAGTGCTGGCATTTGGGGGAGAAATTCCAGACTGAAGAAATACCTAGACAAAAAGGGTGGCCCTAAAATTCCTGCTGTTTGGAAAATTGGTCTTCGAAGCAGAATGGAACAGGAGGTTGAACAGGAGCTTGAGGTGGGGGGCTAACTCAGACCAAAACGAAGGTATAGCCAAGGCCCAGCGTCTTGCACAGACTGATCACTCTTACAGCTGTGACTCCTGCCAAGCCCACACCTGGTGCCCAGCAATTTTCCTCCTGCCAAGGCCCAAGTTTTTTTCCTCCACCACTTCAGTGTCCAAGGTCAGGGGAGGCTCGGTCAGTCATCTGATCATACCTTGCAATTTTTATCTCACTTCCCTTCACAGGACATTGCAGCCTCAGTAGATGTCCCTTGTCGGCTTGCAGAGGGGTGAGTTAAAGCTACCATGTAGATTCCCCCCCCCCATTTCCTGCCTCCTCTTTTTTTAATTAGGAATCTAGAGGCTCCACTCCTTGTTTTCTCAAGCCCCACTCCTCTAACTACTCAAAACGGCCACTTCCCCTTTTCTTCTTCCTGTCTTTTTAGAGGGACAAAGAGGGGCCCTGACTCCCAAAAATTCTGTCTCCTGGAGTCAGGAGAATTCCTGGAATGGGCAAGGAGCTTGCCTGCAAAGGAGAAAGCAGCACTTTAGGTAAAGGCAGAGAGGAGCAAGGGACAGATCAAAGAGAGCCTGGACAGGGTCAGGCGTGAGGAGGGCGGGCAGGAGACAAATGAGGCCCACGGAGGGGTCAGCAGAGGGACAGGGTGCAGGCGCAGATACCATGACAAGGCAGCACTGGGCAGACAACTCTGCTGCATGAAGGGAGGCCATAGATGGAAATGATAAGAGAAGGTGTAAATTAATGGAGAAAAGGACTGGCCAGAGATAAGAGTATCTCCCTGTAATTAAAAACGTATAGCCTTGCCTGACCATCTCAAAGGCGGGTGGTGCCTCAGACAGTCCTGTGTCTCAGGCAGATGGTAGCCTCATCCCAGGAGGGGCAGAGAACCAGGACAGTTAATTATTAGCTCCCGACATAAAAGTTTGAAAGCTGATTCATCTTCCTCGAATCTGGAGAGTTCCTGAGCCCATGTTACCCGTGATGAGAGTAGTCACCAGCCCAGCTCAGCAACAACCTGCATCAGAGCCTTACTTCTTAAGGGAGTTTTTAGGCTTTACCTGCTCTGGTTGTTCTGGGTGTTAGTAGTAGCAGTTGTTCTTAATTTGGGCTCTAAAATTCTAAGCTCTTTGTCAAATACAGATTGCACTTGAACTTGACCTTGGTGGTTCTACATGCCCAAAGGATGCTCATTTGTACTTTCTGTCCCTCCTCCTCCTCCTTCTTATCCTCCTCCTCCTCCTTATCCTCCTCCTCCTCCTTCCAATTCTATTTCTTTTTTTTCATATATTTTTATTGTAATTAATAGAAGGGTTACATGATATTTGCCAGATAGATGGTGCATTAATTCACTTACATTGATACCCTTTCACATGTCTTGGTCCCCATTTCCCCCCCCACCCCCACCCCTCATCTTGTTTTCCCCCAATTCTATTTCTTCCTCTCTCTTTTTTCTTTTTCTATGTTTGTGCCAGTACTAGGACTAGAACTCAGAGTCTCATGTTCTGACTCAAATTCAGGGTATCTTGCTCTCACATGGCTTTTCTGTTCAAGTCTAGAGCTCTACCACTTAAACCACATCTCCCCTGGTTAATTAAAGATAAGGGCCTCAAGGAGTTTTCCACCTGGGAGGGCTTCAAACCTTGATCCTTAGATCTCGGCCTCCTGCATAGCTAGGATTCCAGGCATGAATCATCAGTACCCAGATGAATTTATAATTTCTTTTTCTATTTTAATACATTTTATTGTTAGTATAAAGGTGATGTATGTAGGGGTTACAGTCTTAGTGAAATAATGAGTACATTTTGTTTCAGATAATGTCACCCCTTCCTTTGCTCTCTCTTATAATTTCAAACAAAGTTAACTCACCTCTCAGAGCTATGGAGGTAGCAGAGTGGGAAAGACAATAGATTGTAAGCCTGGCTGTCTGGGGTAAACAAGGTATTTGACCTTATCTAGGACAGCTAGTGGGTTTGGGACAGATGGAGTAGAATGACTGAAAGGCTAACACTGTTCAAGACGCATTATACTCATAAACTGATATGTTGAAATGAAACCCCTCTATACAACTACTTAAAGATAATAAAAGAATTCACGGGAAGAACTCGGGTGCAGTAGCAGCTCACACCTGTAATCCTAGCTACTCAGGAGGTTGAGATCTGAGGATCCTGGGTCAAAGCCAGCCGGGGGAACTAAAGAATATAAGATTCTTATCTCCAATTAATCACCAGAAAATGGAAAGTGGCCTTGTGGCTCAAAGGGTAGGATGGTAACCTTGAGATGAAGAGCTCAGGGACAGCACCCAAGCCCAGAGTTCAAGCCCCATGACCAACAACAACAACAACAACAAATTCACTGTAAGAAAGAAAGAGGGGGGAGAGGGGGAGGGAGAGAGAGAAAGGGAAAAAAGAGAGGGAGGGTGGAGGGAAGAAAGGAAGGAAGGGAAGAAGGGAGGGAGGGAGGGAGGGAGGAAGGAAGGAAGGAAGGAAAGAAGGAAGGAAGGAAGGAAGGAAGGAAGGAAGGAAGGAAGGAAGGAAGGAAGGAAGGAAGGAATGGAGGAACAGAGAAGGAAATATGATCGGAAAGTTTCATCAGTGAATGGGATTTTTACATTTGTAACAATGAAATTCTAAACATCAACATATTAAAACTAAGAATGTAATCATATTATAAAAATAAAGTGGAGGATTTACATTATGTTTAATATTTAATCAGTTTTATGTTTAGAAAATCTATGAATAAGATTAAAGTATACTACTACTATATAATTAAAACCTACCATAATTTACATGTTTCCATATACTGTCACAGAAAAATACTCACATATGTTGTTTAATATTTTGTATTAAGAAATTGGCTCAGTTCAAAGAAACATAGGCTCAATGGTTTCCCTCATTTGTCATAATCAGTAGAAACCTTGGTGTCTCGTAGCAGAGATTTACAATAGAGCAAAACGTAGATACATAAGGCCATATAGGATGAAGCTAAATGAAAGGACCTCCAGGATATAGAAACAAAAGCCATATAATGAGTGATTGTTGTCCTTAATGTACTATGTTATCTCTCTTCTCTTTTGCTGTCCCTTGGTTATCTCATATTGTTACAGTATTTTACCTTATCATCTGGTATATTGTATATATGCTTATTTGGTTATTTGAAATAGGATAGGGAAGGGGGGAAAACAAGATGAGGGGCAGGGTCGGAGGAGGGAAATGGGGACAAAAACCTGAGAAAGGGTATCAATGTTTGTGAAGTAATGCACCTTCTATCTGACGAATATAATGTAACCCTTCTATTAATTACAATAAAAATATATGAAAAAAATAATAAAGTGGAGGAGCCAGGCACCGGTTGCTCACACCTATACTCCTAGCTACTCAGGAGGCTGAGATCTGAGGATCGGGGTTCAAAGCCAGCCTGGACACTAAAGTCCATGAGACTCTTATCTCCAGTAAATCACCAAAAAGCCAGAAGTGGCACTATGGTTCAAGGGGAAGGGCAGTAGCCTTAAGCTGAAGAGCCCAGAGCCCAGGGACAATGCCCAGTCCCAGAGTTCAAGTCCCACAACCGACAAAAAAAAAAAAAAAAGAAGAAAGAAGAGGAAAGGTTGCTTAAATAACATTACTGGAGTGATGGCTTAGATGGTAGAAAAGCCATTGGGTGCCAGTGGCTCACACCTGTAATCCTAGCTACTCAGGAGGCTGAGATCTGCGGATCTGGTTCAAAGCTAGCCCAGGCATGAAAGACCATGAGACTTTTTTTATTATTATGAAAAGGTTTTATTAATGCTGATTTTTTACATCATATTTCAAATGTCAAGTTTAACAAATAAGTATTCAAGAATGGAACCTCCATATGCAATCACTGGCACATAAATTTAAGAACAAAATTAAAATTAAGCTGAGAGTTTGTATGTCATAGATACATATCGATCTATAAATATATCATAATGTCTATAAGGCATATATCCCATCATAGATTTTTATGTCTATAACTATATTTATATCTACAAGATCATGTCAAATGACCTTGAGTACCCAAGTCATCACTCTTGTACTGTTTGGATCTAATATCCACGTATCAAGGAACCCATGAGCCTTTTGTCCCTTTGGTTTTGGTTTATCTCATTCAACAGGATTTGCTCCGGTTTCATCCACTTCCCAGCAAATGACATTATTTTATCTTGTCTGGTGTCTATGTAGAATTCCATTATATATATATATATATACATACCACATTTTTTGTATCAATTCATCTGTAGTAGGCATCTGGGTTGTTTCCACTGCTTGGCTATTGTGAATAGTGCAGAAATGAACATGGCTGTGCAGGTGTCCTGGGTTATGATGCTCAGGGTAGATGTCCAGGGATGGTATGGCTGCGATCTCCCACCAGCAGTGCAGTAAGGTTCCTCTTTCTCCACAACCCCACCAGCAACTGTCATTGTCTGAGTTCAGAATATTGGCTATTTTGATTGGGGTAAGGCGGTATATTAGGTTGTTTTTATTTGCATTTCCTTTATGACCATGGATGATGAGCATCTTCTCATATGTTTCTTTGCCATTTAAACCTCTTTTTTTTTTTAAATAAAGACCACAAGACTCTTAGCTCCAATTAATCACCAGAAAATTAGAAGTGGTGCTGTGGCTCAAAGGGGTAGAGCGCAAGCCTTGAGCTGAGGAGGTCAGGGACAGTGCCCAGGCCCAGAGCTTAAACCCTACAACCGAACCCTTCCCTCTCAAAAAAAAAGAAAAAAGTGGTAGAAAGCCTGTGTAGCAAACACATTGTCCTAAGTTCAAATATCATACTGCAAAAAAAAAAACCCACCTATTACCCCATAATAATAAGCCAATTATTCATGATGAATCAAGCCAATTGATGAATGAAAAACATCCATATTATTTAGAAATAGGAATGTAGGAGATGGATTTCCAGTTCAGCCACAATTAAATAATAGCTTTTGGACTTTGTAACTTTAAACAATCATAAAAAGTAAACAAAATATAGATGTGACTCACTTTAAGCATCATGTAACAGCACAAGGATGTAATCTCTCACACAGAAGTGCTTGAGAGAAGCTCCGGCTTCATCCCAGTTTCCTATCAGCAAATAGCTCCCAAACCAAGGCACAGGAAGTGGAAGCAAAATAAAAGTAATAGTCTCGCCAGGCACTGGTGGCTCATGCCTGAAATCCTAGCTACTCGGGAAGCTGAAATGTGAGGATCTCGGTTCAAAGCTAGCCCAGCACAAAAGTCAGTGAGACACTTATCTCCAATTAGCCACCAAAAAGCTGGAAGTGGTGCTATGGTTCAAGTGCCAAAGCCCTTGCTTTGATCTAAATAGTCTCCCAGGAAGAGGAAAAACACTGCCGTACCCAATTCCTGAAAATAAGGAAAGGTAGAGGAAGGAAGGCTTAAGACATAAAATGTCTTATCAAGCTGTGGAATAACATCAAGTGATCTAACATACGGGTAGTTAGGGCCTTGCTTCTCAAAAAAAAAAAAAAGGTCAGGAGATAGGGGGAAAATGAACAGGAAATGGACAAATTTTCCTATATTTGATGACAATTGTCAAATTCCATGTTAATCAATGTCTACAAACTCATAGGACAAAACCAAAGTCATAGCTAAGCACATCACACTTAACCTGTTGAAACCTGTTCTCAAAGGAACTGAGAGGGCCAAAGAGCCATACCAGGTGACAGGAAACAACAATTCTAAGAAATGACTGCCAGAAGATAATGGCATGACATAAAGTAATGACCTCACCGGAAGTACATAAACCTAGGGGTGTTTCCTCCACAATGTCTACCCCCAGCAGGAAACCAGTGGGACACAGGCTGAAATCATAGGGGGGTCTCACTTATCCCCAGACATTAGAGCAATTTTCTGAATTCTCATGATCTACAAGGCTCAGGGCTGGGTATTAAATAACATAAAATATACATTAGAGTCACTTAACATCAACCTCATTAATTTATCTTTTCCCTCAGCGACAGAGTACAATAAACTCTTTCCTAGTCATTGGGTGATGCAATCAATTGTTGCAGAAATAGACTTCAAAGAATCCTGCATCCCTGCATGCAAACTCCTTCCTATATTGACTATGTTTAAACATGTGGTTTGCTTTGCCAATGGGTCAAAGGTAAACATAAAATGAGCAGAGACTTGAAAGGCCCTTAAGCACTGGGGCTCCCCCCAATACACACACACCTTCCTCTCCTCTCTCTTTCCGTCCAAGTTTCCCCTCTCCCTACCCCTCCTGTCAGCCCTTCCTCTCTGCTTTTGTTGAATACTACTATAAGAAGTCCTCGTTATAATGCTTTAGTATTAATTATTAAGAAATACATATACCATTACAGGTATAATATTCTGCTGGTGTTATTTGACCCAACTATTACTAGCCATCAGACGTGTAAGCAAGGCTATTTTAGACAATCTAGCCCCCTCAAAGCTATCACGTGAGACTGGCAGAACTGTCCTGTGCTTCCCAGTCCAAAGTGTAGCTCACAGAATTGTGAAAAAATCAAATGATTCTTGTTGAGAATTTAAGGCATAAGTTTGGCTGTTGGTTGTGCCACAATGGTTATCTGAAGTAATCTGACTGCGCAATAATACAACAAACAGCATGCCTCCCTTTTCTTAGATTCTCAGTTCATACAAACCAAATCATACAGGTTGCCAATTTGTAGTAGCTTTGAACGTTGCCATCTTAAATCCAAGTCTATTTTCCTTCAACATTCACTATGACCTAAAGTTAAACTTCGTTTTCCTTTCTCTCTTTCTACCCCCCAGTTTTTTGTCCATCCCAGGGCTTGAAGTCAGGTCTTTGTGCATGCTGGGCAAGTACTCTATCACTAGGCCAAACTTTCTTCTCTCTGTCTCTGTCTCTCTCTCTGTCTCTCTGTCTCTCTGTCTCTCTCTCTGTCTGTCTCTGTCTGTCTGTCTGTCTCTGTCTGTCTGTCTGTCTCTGTCTCCCTCCCTCTCTCTCTCTCTCTCTCTCTCTCTCTCTCTCTCTCTCTCTCTCTCTCTCTCTCTCTCTCTCTCTCTCTCTCTCTCTCTCTCTTCTGATATTGAGGCTTGACTTTGGGTCCTGGACACTGTCCTTGAACTTTTTTGAACAAAGTTAGTGCTCCACCACTTGAGTTGCAGCTCCACTTATGGGGGATTTTGTTTATTTTGGTGTGGTTTTGTTTTATTTTTTGGGTGGAATTTGATTGGAAATGAGAACCATTCTCTGCCTGAATAGCTTTGAGCTATGATCCTTCTATCTCCGTTTCCTAGGTAGCTAGGATTACAGGCATGAGCCACTCACTGCCTCTGTCCTCAGTTTCTAACTTTTAAATCTCTACATTAAAGTTTAATTTGATTTTTAGTGAATAATGCACGAACATGCCTTTTCAAAACTTTGTTGACAATTTCTGTATTAGAGTTCAGTTTGGGAAGCAGAGCACTTAGAAAGTAATGTACACACAGCATAAGAGAACCGTGCATAGAACTATGCAGTTTCAGGCGTGGGCTAAGCATCTCTGAAGGCATCTTGATGTTAGTTTGAAGTCTCAGGAAGATGAGTAGAATGTGGGGGAGAGTACACACAAGTTGGAACCCACTCGTATGTGCTCAGGAGGATAGTCTAAAATGTGTCAATTCCTCCTGCCTCTGAGCTTGGTGTACTGTTGGTGTCCTTGCCACGTCTCAGGCAGAGGAGTAAAGTGGGCCCAGAAATCAGAGAAGCTGAACCAAATATCCAAGAAAAGTAAAGCTATTGTAAGCTCAGCTACTGTCCCACATCAACAGGGACAGCCACCAATACACCAGTGTGTTTGAGCTGCAAAATCATCTCTGATTCCTGTCCACCCTCCAGAGCTCACACATTAATCTCATTTAGGGCCACAAATGGGAAACCTATAGGAATAAGGAATTCTGGAAAATGTAGTTTAGTCTAGCCAAGTTGATACATTATAAAACAGCTGCCCCTACAAAAAAAGGTTCATATTCAAAATATCTCTCTCCCACTCTGCTCTCTCCATTTCCTTTCCAAAGAATCCATTGTAGGTATCAGTTCTTTGACTCTTCCTCCTAAAATAGTTTGTGCATATATGAGTATACACAAACATGCACTTGTTTTATTTTATGTGAAAGATCATATCCACTGATTTACATAGTCATCCATGAATCTCATTTTTTCCCAATTATACAGTATCTTAGAAATGTTTTGGGTTTTTTTTTTGCCAGTCCTGGGCCTTGAACTCAGGGCCTGGCCACTGTCCTTGGACACTTTTACTCAAGGCTAGTGCTCTGCCACTTGAGCTACAGCACCACTTCCAGCTTCTCCTGAGTATATGGACTGAATATGGGGAATTGAACCTAGGGTTTCATGCATGCTAGGCAAGCACTCTACCATTAGGCTACACTCCCGGCCCCTTAGAAATGTTTTCATATCAATATGTAAGATCTGACTTATATGGCATTTTACTATATGGATGTACTTGTTTATCTAGACCCTGGTTTGTTTGTTTGTTTGTTTGTGGATCATATGGCTTGAACTAGGTCTGAGCAATGTCCCTGAGCTCTTCAGCTCAAGACTAATGCCTTACCCTTGAGCCAAGAACCACTTCCCATTTTCTAGAGCTTAATTGGAGATAAGTATCTCACGTCCTTTTGTGCCTGGGCTGGCTTTGAACCTTGATCCTCATATCTCAGCCTCTTGAGTAGCTAGGATTACAGGGGTGAGCCACCACACCCAGCTGTAGAACCTGTTTAACTAGACCCTTCGTAATGATATTTAAATTATTTTGAAAGTGTTCTATTTTGTATGACCTACAAAGAATAGCTTTATATGAATAGATGTCTTATTATAGTTGGTGCTCATTGTCAATCAACAAAACTGGGATCAACTAAAATTAAGGCAAGAGTAAGAGATTAGTGATGCCACTCAACCAGGCATCACTAATCATCAGTCAGCATCAATCGGTAACACACCCTCCAATCCCAGCAGTTAGGAGCTAAGGCAGGAGATGTAGAGTTTGAAGCCAGCCTTGCCTCCATAGTATGTAAGATATTGTTACAAAAAGCCAATAAAACAAAAATAATTGTGTCCATGAGGACACATGCGTTGCCATTGCAATGAGGCTGTTCTCAGACATTGAATATCCACCCACTTACCTGACCACCACTTACCCATTCATTTTATACCTTCTGTGAACCTGCCCCTGTTCTGCCTTTGACCTTGGCCATGAGCTGCAGTACTTCCCAATGAGCAGGAACTAACAATCAACTTAAGATCCCTGGACTCACTCTCTAAAATATGCACACCCAAAACATTTTCTTTGACACCATCAAGAACAATGGAATTTGGAAATTCCTAAGTAACTTAAAGAGTCATTCTTATTCTGTCATGCTGTGATCCCAGTTTTCAATGGCCGGCCCTGTACTGACAGGAGGATGACAAGCTGTTTGAGTAAAGAAATGTGACACCCACCAAGACAGACCAGCCATGTTTTGTTTGTTTTTTTTGTCTCCCTAAGAACATTTCCATTGATTTTTCCATTATTGAGTGTTTGCTTAAAGGCTCTTTCACCCTTCATCCCCAAGGGTTTTATAAATACCACGTTCAGTTCATTCATACTTTTGAAGATCCGGGCCTCCCTAGAAAGAAAATATTTCTCTTCTAGGAGTTGCTGCTCTAAAATATGGACCTAGAATGTCTTGCTACCACACTGGAATGGGGAAACAGCACAAACACAAAGATAGGAACAGCACGGCTCCTGCTAGTCTGTCATAAAGCAGTGTGTGGTTCTGTCCAAAAAAAAAAAAAAAAAAAGAAAGAAAGAAAGAAAAGAAAAGAAAAAAGTGCTGAGCAAGTAGAGAGCTGAATCGCAAAATGTTCCTCCCAGGATCTTTCGATTTTCAGCCATGAGGCTAGAAGTATAGAAGTAGGCTCTTTTGAGCAATTTCGCTCAAGGTTAGCATTCTACCACTTTGAGCCACAGCACCACTTGCAGGGGTTTTTTTGCTGATTAATTGGAGATAAGAGTCTCATGGACTCACCTACCCAGGCTGGTTTTGATCTCCAATCCTCAGATTTCAGACTCCTGAGTAGCTAGGATTACAGGTCTGAGCCACCAGCACTCAGCTTCCCAGGACATTTTCTGTTCCTTCAGGTTCCTTCCATCTCTAGAAAGAACCCTCTTGTGGTTTTAGAAAGCAGTTAGTTACTAGACAAGCTATCCCTGTCTGGGTCATGGATAGGCAAGGTTTTGAGCCAGAAAAGAAAGTTGTCTCAAGAAATGGTTTAAAGTCTCTTTCTACTGAAACCAATACAAAAATAAGGTAAATCTGTTGAAGTCATATTGGAGAGACCCTGAAATGGCAGAATATTGAAAAGATAGTGAAATTACTCCTCACCAGAACAGACTGAAAGCTGAGTGCCTGTGGCTCACATCTGTAATCCTAGCTACACAGGAGGCTGAGATCTGAGAATTGTCATCCAAAGCGAGCCCAGGCAGGAAAACTTGTGAGACTCTTACTGCTAATTGAACACGGGGTGGGGTGGGGGGAACAGGCTTCAAGTAGTGATTCCATGTGAAAAATGGCTACCAGAGACCTTGGGATAGAAGTGATATTAATGGTTGTGTTGTAAAGGCATACATTCTATCCCAATAAGGAAAATGAGATTTAGAAATAGTGCATGGCTGGTTTCCAGGTTTGTGCTTAAGATAGCTTGAGCATTTTGCTACTTAACAGAGCTCAAAGGATTTACAAACACATCAGGAGTCTTGAGCAGAGCCAAAAGTTGGGCCTGCTCCCCTTTCCCTGGCTCTACCTCCTTCATGGAGGACAAACATAAGCCATTGGTCTCCGGCCCCATTATGAACTAAGGAGAGTGAGCGCACTTCCTGAGCTAAGTGCAAATAAGCCTCCACCAAAGGCCTGAGACCAGCTCCTAATTAATAGGCTTCCCTCCCTCCCTCCACCTTCCCACTAAAAGTGAAGAGCTTTAGCAGCAATAGTGATTCTAATGGGAAAAGAGCTAGCAAGGAAATCTAGACGGAAAATGACATGGAGAAAATGGACCCAGCTGAGCAATAACTTCCACCTTTATTTATTTATTCAAGTTGGATGTGAGCAACTGAACAAGTTTTGATCCCTGGTTCTGAAGTTCAGACCACAGAATAGAAGACAAAAATGGTGCTGAAACCCAATGGCTTTCAAAAACATAGTCACATATCCATGAAGAAATATTTTGTGAGGGCCAGCTTGATACACAGCCAGAACTAAGGACTGGGAGAGTACACATGGGGGCTGAATGAAAGGGAGGTCAGAGACAGAGACTCGCAAGATGACCTCTGAGCTTCTGAAGTCCAAGTGTGCACATCTTCTGGAGCCATCTTGTTTGTTTGCAGAGGCTTTAGGGTTCAGGATCACAGACTAGAGAGCACCAGGATTTGCCCCCTAAATTGTGTAGAGCCAATTGGAGCAAAGACAATAAGAGACTAGTATAAGAGCCTGTAATCCTAGCTACTCGGGAAGCTGAGATCTGAGAAGTACAGTTCAAAGACAGCCTGGACAGTAAAGTCTGTGAGATTCTTACCTCCAAGTATTCAGTCAAAAGCTGGAAGTGGAGCTATGGCTCAAGTGATAGAGTGCCAGGCTTCAGTGAATAAGGGAGAGTGATCTAGTGAGTTCAAGCCCCAAAACCACCACACACACACACACACACACACACACACACACACACGATCAAAAATAAGATTTCTGTAAAGTTTGGGATCTTCCCTTTGTTTTTACATTTAATGATTTTGTTTGCTTATCTTTTAGGATACATTTCTGGCACATTCTAGTAGGATTATGGTTTCAAGTACCAGAGAATCTTGAGACAAGGAAAGTAGTCTTCAGACTTCCATCATAAGAGGAAAACGTGGTACAAATGAAAATCAGATTTCCATGCTAACTTATAGACCACTATTTATAATGAAAAGTGTATAATATGGCAAATGATTTTGTTGGCAAAATCGTGAGTGTTAATATAGTTTTAACTGTGTGGTCTGTAGTAAAACTGCAAAGATTATCATGGGAAATGAACTTTGGATCATTTTTTTTCAAGGCAAAAGATATTTTGAATTCCATCCTAGAACTTAAAATTTAGTAGAAAGTTGCACATAAAATATATAAGGTTGTACAAACCTACTCTCTAGTAAAAAAAAAAAATATATATATATATAGCTGCCAATTAAGTTCCTAAATGCAGGATATATCCTATCCAAGTTGGAGTTTTGTTTTGTTGCATGTATGCATATAACATATATGTAGATATATATGTTGTGTTATAATGTATATATATATTTGTTGTTGTATATGTACATATATGTTTATGTATATGTATATGTATATATCAACAAACCCCTCCAAGTTTTATTGTTGTTGTTTTGTTTTGAGACAGGGTCTCATCATATATCCTAGATTGGCCTCAAACTCAAGATACATCTACCTCAGTCTCCTGAATTCAGGTATTTCAGGACTGTGTCACCACACCTAACAATATTTCCTTCCTTTTAAGTAACTGAGTGTCTTACTTGCATTCTACTCTCCTTCCAACTCAAAAGGAAAACCAATTTAAGGCATGAACTCCCCTTGAGGCTAAAATGTAAGTGGGTCGGTCCCAAGATAGTGGGCAACTCTTGTCACCACATCCCCACCTTTTCCCGCCCCTTGCTCTTAGGAGAAAAAGCACAGTGTACTTGATTCTTCTTCTCTAACAGGAAAAGTTCATCAAGGACCTGGACATTTGGGCTAGAGAAAGAATGCTACACTCCAACTCTTGCATAAATAAGTTCATTGAAGCACAGGCACAGGGTTGTTGGAGTATATTGTGTGCTGAACGGGTCCTTAGTCCTCACTGGGTGACAGTAGGCAGGGTTGTTCAAATGCCCACAATGCATTATTTTCTCACCTGGCTTTCTCTGTGGACAGTCTCAGCTTATGCCTTGATGTAGACTCACTGGCCGACACAATGGAGCCATGACTCAAACAGCAGTGAGACCACACTCAACAGGGCAGTGGGTTAATCATGAATCATCGTTGTTTGCCTCCAGTCCTTAAGACCAGAGTTAGCCCTTCCCAAAGCAGGTCCACGTCCTCCCTTTGAGTAATGGATTTGACAACCCCAACTCAAACACAAGCCTGCCCTGTGCATGGACTTATCAACCCTGCCTGGAGTGGACGTGGGCAGACGCAGGGGAAGGAACAATGGCACCGTGGCTGGAGGGACAGCCTTATCGGCCTGCCCAAGGCATAGAGCCAGCACCTGTTTTTCTTTCTGTTGAGCATGTGAGCTGGGTGCTGTGTCCAGTACCAGGCGGTGTTACACGGGCCCCTGTGTTTGGGAGGCCTGTTGGCACAAGGTGGGGTCCAGGTGATGTAGGTGGAGCCCGCCCTATTTTTCTGATAGCCATAAATAAGAGAAATACCACAGGCCCTGCTGGCCAGAGCTTAGGGCTCTAACTTTCTGAGGATGAAGGAATTTGTTTTGTATTCTGGAAAGAGGAATGCTTTCTATCCCAGTCTTCTGACAGCCCAATTCAGAAAATGGTGTGGAAGAAAAATATCACACAAGTGTTACCACAAAGTAAGAGCAGAGACTTGCCAGAGAACACAAGGCTCATGGCTCTTCAGGCAGAGCCATGTCAGACAGATGATGAAAGGGCCAAGACTCCAGCTCTGAGTCCCCACCCTGTCTTGAAATAGCTTCCCATTTTCTACAGCAGTTCACATGACCAGTGGGTATGAGGGATCTTTCTAGAACATCTTTGCATTGCCCATTTATGATGCTTCTGGGAGTAATAAATGTTCCAGTTCAGGTTCAGGAGTTCGGCCTAGTGGTAGAGTGCTTGCCTAGCAGGCATGAAGACCCAGGCTTGATTCCTCCGTACCACATACCCAGAAAAAGCCAGAAGTGGTGCTGCGGCTCAAGTGATAGAGCTGTGGCCTTGAGAAAGGCCAAGAACAGTGCCTAGGCCCTGAGTTCAAGCCCCAGGACTGGCAAAGTAAAAGTTCCAGTTCTAGTTCAACATACCCAGAGCTCACCTCATCTGAAGCACGGCATTTTCAACCATATTTCGGCATCTAATTTTTTATTTTTTTATTTTTACTAGATGTCCTTGACATTCTTGAGAATGATAGCACATCGATGCTCATGTGTGGATGATCTGTAGAACAAAACCGATGGCTCAGTCTGCTTTGGTGAAGATTTATACAAAGTAGGGTGAACACATGGGTAAAGCACTAGAAAACCATAAGGGAACCATGGAGCACAGTCTGTTTCTCGCTAAACAAATTAACTGGCAGCTTTTTTTTTGTCAGTCGTGAGACTTGAACTCTGGGCCTGAGCACTGTCACTGAGCTCTTCAGCTCAAGGCTAGCTCTCTACCGCTTGAGCCACAGCACCACTTCCAGTTTTCTGGTGGTTAAGGAGATAAGAGTTTCACAGACTTCTGTGCCTGGGCTAGCTTTCATATCATAAATAAATAAATACAGTCTAAATTTCTTATATGGAAGAAAATGCACACTATTGGTCTTTCTGAGTCTGGATTCTTTTGCTTAACGTGATGATCTCCATTTTCATGTATTTACATGGAAAGGGCATGATTTTTTTTCTTTTCCTCTTTTTTTCTTTCTTTGCCTGGGCACTGTTCTTGGGATTTCTCAAGGTTAGTACTCTACCACTTGTGTCACAATACCACTTCCAGCATTTTCTGTGTATGAGATACTGAGGAATTGAACTCAGGGCTTCGTGCATACAAAGCAAGCACTCTACCACTAGGCTATGCTCCTGGACTTTTTTTTCTTTTTTTTTAAATGGCTGCATAATAGACTCTATTATAAAGAGTAATATATGCATATATACATATCATTGACAGGTAATATATGGACGTAGATATATGTCACATTTCATTTCATCATTCATCCATCAGTGAACATGTAGTCTGGCTATTGTAACTCATGCTGGGAAAGGAGTTCTCAACCATTATTAACATAGAATGTAGATTCCGTTTCTGTGGCTCTGCAGTGGGCTGGGATTCTGTTTCCAGCTACATCCCTTACATTGTGTGTATCTAATGATATCAAAGATATTTCACCATTCATCTCATATCAACAGCACAAGCCCTCATAAATGAGCCTCAGGAGCTCTCAGCCTTGCAGCCGTGAGCACTGGAGACACTGGGAGCGAGCGGGGTGAGGAGGGATGTACAGGGGCCTGTGAGGCCTGCTGCTCTCATTGTGAACAAGCCATAGAGGCCTCACGTCTGCTCCCTGATTAAACTTACTACCTCCAATAGTGTCTTTTCTGCAGCAATCCAATGGCCAGCCTAGAGACTGTCACTGAGGGATGGTTCACCAGTGATATGAATCACCACCATATCACAAAGCAAAGCCAGGAGAATAAGTCAGAGGGACATGGCAAAGCTTTGGCTTCTCAAACGGGTAGAAGCCCTGGGTAGTTGCTCGCTGGATGTCTTTAAGGGGCCTTCAATATAGTTGGAACACTTGTGGACAGTGGATGGCACAGGAAGACACAAAAGCACATGAGACTCCACAGCTACACGGGAGACACTGTGCCATCACCATAGCACTGTCACTGAGCCATACCACCCACCCTACACAGACCTGCAAGGACCCGAACAGCACCCAGACGAAGCCCTAGGTTCAATCCCCCAGTACCACACACACAGAAAAAGCTGGAAGTGTTGCTTTGACTCAAGTGGTAGAGCACTAGCATTGAGGAAAGCCCAAGGCCCTAAGTTCAAACTGCAGGATTGGCACTTGGAAAAGAGAGGAAGGGAGGGAGGAAGAGAGAGAAGAGAGAGAGAGAGAGAGAGAGAGAGAGAGAGAGAGAGAGAGAGAGAGAGAGAGAGAGAGAGAGAGAGAGAGAGAGAGAGAGAGGGAGGAACAGAGACGGAGACAGAGACAGAGAGAACCAGGTAAAGAGGAGAGGTGGAGTGGCTTGCTGGCACCTCTCTAGCTCTGAGTCCTAAGTCATCTACTAACTGGTGACTCATATCCTGGTCCCATAGCTGACCATGGAATGACTTGAGTGTCCCGCCCAGGTTCGGCTCAATCCCTTAAAGAAGGGTGGTGAGAGAAGGTGGCACCATAGGAGACTCTTTTTTTGCCAGTCCAGGGGCTTGAACTCGGCCTGAACACTGTCCTTGGGTTTTCTCAAGGCTAGAGCTCTAACCACTTGAGCCACAGCACCCTTCCAGCTTTTTCTATGTGTGTGGTACTGAAGAATCAAACCAGGGTCTTCCTGTATGCTAGGCAAGCACTCTACCACTAGCCCACGCTCCCAGCCCCATGGGAGATGTTGTATTGGAGGTGGCTTCTCCATGCCCCAACAAAGCCAGAGACACCAGGGCCTCTCCCAGGTACCTGCCATAACTCCCTGCCCATGACTTTTCAAAGAGACCACAGAGGAACAAAGGCTAGGGGTCCCCAGGCCACCACAGGCAGGACACATCTCTTCTCTATGAGCCCAGGGGTCCAAGTGAAGGACAATCAGTTTGTCTTTCTGCTAACTGATTAAATGAGCAAATAGTGCAAGCCTCCCAGGACAATGAGCCAAGAAAGGGCTGGGCAGAGGACATGGGGCTGGGTTTCTGATTCCTAAAGCATGAAGACCAAAGGCCATCTATGGGAGTGGCCTGTCCCCAGGCTAAGGGAAACTTTCTACCTTCAAGGACTCAATATTCAGTCAGATTCTGTGTTGAAAAAAACAATTTCCTGCCTAGCCAACCTGGTGGGAGCTTTTGCATGAGACAGTATTACACTGTATCAATGACATGTTTATATTTATATCCAACCCTCCCATCTCACTCATACCCAGGCCTCTGTGCTCCACTCAAGAAGAAATAGCACTTCTGTCACCATCAGTATCAATACAAGAAGCTGTCACTTATCGATCACCAATTGTGTGTTCAGCATATGTTCTTTAATCCTATAACTATTTATTAGAATACTAAAAATGGGGGCTGGATGTGGGCACACATGCCTCTAATCCCAGCTCTTTGAGAGGTAGAGAAGAACAGGATCCCGGATGAGAGCAGTAAAATGTGAGATTCCATCTCAATCAATAAGCCAGACATACTGGTGGCCACCTGTAATCCCAAATCCTGAGAGGCATGAACGGGATGATCACAATCAGAGACTGGTTCTCTAAAAAACGACAGACCCTGTCCCAAAAGTAGCTACAGGTGTGACTCAAGAGATAAACTTCAGTACTGCCCCCACCACAGGAAAAAAAAAAAAAAAAACAGGGACTGGGAGTTTGGCCTAGTGGTAGAGTGTTTGCCTAGCACGCATTAAAAACCCAGGTTCGAGTCCTTGAACCGGGCTCAAGTGGTAGAGGTCTAGCCTTGAGAAAACCCAAGGACAGTGCTTAGGCCCTGAGTTCAAGTCCCAGTACTGGCAAAAAAAAAAAACCCACCCCAAAGCCAACCAACCACAAGAGAAACCCACATACCCAAGACTGTAATTTCTATGGGAACACCAGCAACCATTTGTCCAGTTGCTCTAGCTAGGGGCTAAAGGTGTTACGGCTTTAGTTGAAGCTCACCGGCCTGAGAGTGAGAGCTCCAGCTCCTGACTTCAAGCCTCAGTCTCAGTAATAAATAAATAAAAGTGTCTGAGTTACCTTAACACAGGAAACTCACATATTGCTGATCATAATATAGGCTGCTTATTTAAACTAACCTCTGATCATTCTATATAACAGAATTTGACCCCATTAGCATGGTGGATACTTTCCTTCCTGACAACAGACATTGCTCTCTATCTGGTTTTCAGTCAACACTTTCACACACATCGTGGAGAACCTAACTCCCTGGAACATGTGTGCCATTCCACCTAAAATCAACAGAACCTTTTATGACTAACCACATTGTTCTCACTCCTAAACAAACAGACAGGAAAGGACACCCATTACCAGCAATTTGTTAATTGTATATGGCCATCCTTAAAATCAACAATGAGCCAGGTGCTGGTGGCTCACTCCTATAATTCTAGCTGTACTCATGAGGCTGAGATCTGAGGATCATGGTTCAAAGCCAACCCAGGCAGGAAAGTGTATGAGACTCTAACTACTAAATCTGTAATTAACTACCAAAAAGCTGAAGATGCAATTGTGATTCAAAGTATCAGAGTACTAGCAAAAGAGCTCAGAGACATCGCCCAGGCCCTGAGTTCAAACCCTACAACCAAAATACACACACACACACACACACACACACACACACACACACTCACAAAGTACAGAAAACACCTGTATCTCATCTAAATATAAATTTCTTGACCTTTAACAGTCCAGGTACATCTACTGAGAAGAACAGAATACAAACACACACACATACGTTCTTCATTTTCAAATGGTCAGCATGAAATTTTCATGAGGGGAAAATAAATGGACTCACCCAGTGTCAGCTCTGACCCCAGTGTAGTCCAGGGGACCCTAGATCCAGAGTTCTCAGGACCTTCTTAGCCTAATGAGACTGGCAGTGTCCACCCCAGACTCAACCTTAATGCCCATTTGATGCCCGAAGGCTCTGCATCTTCATCTTCTGGGAGCTACAGAGCCTAGAAACACACTGCAGCCCTGGCTCTCCACCCTCCTGCTCGACCTCGCCATGTTTGTTTTATGCATGTTGTAAATACTCTTTCCTTCCCTGAGACCTTTCATTCTAGAGTCAGGAGCCAGGCAGCCTTCCTGGGTCAATGGACTGGAAGCTACCAGCTTCCACCACAACTGGTCATGGTGTGAATTTGAAAAGGTCTTTGACTCATGGCTCTTCCCTAAGGGAATGACATAAAACCGGTTTGCTCTGTAGCTCATGGATTCCCTGAAGAGACCCACCAGCTAGCAGCTTCCCCTTACAATCTGTGCAAAACCCCCCCACGTGTGTGTGTGTATGTGTGTGTGTGTGTGTGTGTGTGTAGTGTGTGTGTGTTGTTGTTGTTTTGTTTATGCCAATCCTGAGGCTTGAACTCAGAGCTTGGGTACTGTTCCTTAGCTTTTTCCTCTCAAGACTGGTACTCCACTACTTGAGCCATGGCTCCACTCTGGCTTTCTGGTCGTTAATTGGAGCTAAGAGTTTCGTAGAGTTGAGTTTCGTAGAGTTTCCTACTCAGGCCTCAGGCTGACTTCAAAGTGGAATCCTCAGAGCTCAGCCTCCTGAGTTATCTTACAGGCGTGAACCAACAGCATCCAGCTAAAGCAATGTTTTAACATATTCATTAAAATACTGATAAGGATGTTTTAAATTGTACAAAGCAAGTGGTACACTGCAGAGATCTTAGTGTGAAGACGGAATAAGCAAGTGAGAAGTGAGATGCTGCACAAAACCCATAACAAGATACTTCATTTTAACTAAGTAAAAGTGCTTATCTATCTCCAAAGGTGGTGACGGTCTTAACATGCAAATTACAAGCAAGAGCCCTCAAACAGAAGTTGCACTGATATTAACATTTCTATTCTTCCTTAATGGGTTGTTTATTTAGCTGAAACTGAAGTGTGCAGGGCTTTTTGGCATATCAAAAGCGTATTGTCTGGTTGTTGGTTTGGTTTTTTTTTAACAACCTGGTAGTTTAGAATTCTAGCTTGAAATCCTTCTTGCTGGAGAGAAGGGAGGAGAGAGGGTTATGAAAAAAGAATGATCTTTATTCAAATTTAGATGCAACATTTCACTCTTTGTGGTCTGAAAAAGCTAGGTTCATCCCTGAGCCTTAGTATTTTTTTTCTGGAAACCTCTGTTGAGGGCTTTAACAGAGATTAAATAAAAGGATTTGACTGGTGTTGGTGCCTAACACCTGTAATCCTAGCTACTCAGGAGGCTAAGTGGTTCAAAGCTAGCCCAGGCATAGGAGACTCTTATCGCCAATAAATTAACCCCCCAAGAAAACAGAAGTGACCAGCACAGCTTTGAGAAACAGAATCTCAGGGACAGCACCTAGACCCAGAGTTCAAGCACCAGGACTGGCCAAACAATAACAACATAAAATAACTCCTAGGGCCTGCTTGCATGCTGTATGACAGGAGCCCATCATTTTTTTTTCTTTTTATTTTCTGGTCCTGGGGCTTGAACTCTGGGCCTGGGCATTGCCCCTGGGCTTCTTTTTGCTCAAGGAAAGCACTCTACCACTTGAACCACAGAGCCACTTCCAGTTTTTTGAGATGTGTGGCACAGAATTTCCTGCCCAGGCTGGTATGAGTTTGACACCCAGATCTCAGCCTCCTGAGTACTATAATTCCAGGCATGAACCACTAGCACCCAGTGATTTTTCTAATCCTTCTTTGGTGGGGCATGTCACCTCTGAGTGTGGAGTCAAATAGTTCACACAGAAGCCGGGTTCTCCTCTGGCCTCATCACACAGGCGCAAGCCAGGCCCGGCATTGCAAAGATTCCTTCTGTGATTCCCAAATTCTTCTCATTTTTTTAAACACCCTCTGTCCTTTCCCCCAGGTTAAACAATACACACAGACTAGGTTTGTTTGGTTTTTGTTGTTGTTGTTGTTGTTGTTTTGCCTGCACTGGGACTTGAACTCAAGGCCTTATACTCTTGCTTGGCATTTTGGCTCCATAGTGGCACTTGAGCCACTTCTCCACTTCCCACACCTCTGATCATTTTCCACAGACCCTGAATACTTCCTGATGCACCTCTGTCCCAGACCCTGCATTCTTGCTTTTTCTTGATGAAGCCAACACAACTGGGTCTCAAAACTCAAGTGCCTAAGCACTGTGTCTTAGTGCTTCCATTTGAGCCACACCCCAGCTTCTGGCCCTTATATGGTTAAAATGGAAAAATAAGAGTCTCATGACTTTCCTGCTGGAGCTGGCTTTAAGCCAGGATCCTCAGATCACAGCCTCTTGAATTGCTAGGATGAAAGACATGAGCCACTAGCACTACAACAGCTAATTTTGTAAGAGTTCTTCTTTTTTTCCTGAAAGACTATCTGAAAAAAAAAATACACTGTGATATTCAGAAAATGATCTACTTTTACATGTCTTTAATTCCTATGTCTATAAAATGACTGTAAGAGTATCCTGTATGACTACTATAACAAATAAATATCTCAATCATGTTTATTACATATAGCAAATTTTCATTTATAGTCAAGAATGAAAATTTCTAACTTAAAAAAACCAGCAGATATCTCTGTATTTGGACTCTCTTTAGACTTGTAGACTCATAAAGAGATCATTGATTTTAAATTCAATGTTCCTTGCAGCCTCATTGCACCCATTCAGAGCCAGCTTTAATATTTTATAGACTATGTGGTCTGACCTATTGACCCAGGCTCTCCCCTTGATGAGCCTAGGTCCAGTCTTCCCAGAGGTTGACAGACACCCAGCCACCTCCAGTTCCCTGCTGGGACTCCCCCAAGCTGTCTCCCTGCCTGCAAGTTCCCAAACATCTTGAGCATCTCAAACAATCCCAATTACACTGTGGCTGTTTAAACAAACAACAGCACAATTCCCCAGCCCTGAGCCCCAGCTGAGGGATTCCCCCACCCACAGCCAAAGAGAAAGGCACTTTGCGCTTAAAGCTGCCCTAGCAGAGACAATGGGCTCTGGGTTTAACAGTGGGGAGTTTTCCATGTCTCAATGTTTACAGACACTTCGTGAAGTCACAATACCTCCACACCGCAGTTTGTTTAAGCAGGCAATCCCAGACAAGAAGATGGTTGTCTCTCTTCTTCAAAAGCCAAGAATGCAAGGCTGGGACTCCAGGCAATGCGGTAGCCAGATTGGGGCAAATTCCACTCTGAAAAGACACCTTGGAGTTCTCTCAGCTCCCACCTACTCTAAAAAGAGCAGACTCAGGCAGAAGGGAAGTCAGGAGCTTAATGGATTTTTTTTGAAACCATTTAAAAGAAACCCATCTAGGATGAGGTGGACTAAAGTGTTCAAATCCACAGCTGAGCTGGATCCGGGGTCCCCATGATCCCCTTTCAGTTCCTTGCTGATCTGGGATTCTAGAACATTCCTTCCCCCACTAGGCCGCTCCCTATCACACACCTATTGAAATTGAGCCTACAGGTTTTTCCAGGTCATCTTCCCAAGGACTGCCACCAAACCTTTTCAGGCATTGTGATGGTTGCCATGATTCAACCAGCTGGATGTGTGGATTATGGATGGTCTGCCTAGGTGGAATCCATCAGGGCTCAGGAGCAGAGAACAGCCATCAAGTGTAGATTTGCACACCGTGACAGCACTCTTAGGAGAGTCACAAACACACTTTGGAGGGATCAGGAGGGAAGCTTTAGGATCCATGAAGGTGAGAAGTAGAGATCCTTGAGCTGCTGGGATCCATGCGGACTGGAGCCAGCTCTGCAAGTGGTCTGTGGCTCCATTCTTTCAATTTCTCTGGATCCTTTAGCCTTTAAAGTGAACATTCTTACATGTTCCATTTCTTAGGCTAAGAGAATCTCATGAGAGCTACAGATTCCTTCTCCAGAATGTGAATATATATGCCAAAATTGGCATACCATTTCTGCCAGTGTCCAGACTTAGCAAGGGCCTTCTGATGAAGAAACCATAGAGTGCGGTGTTGGCTCATGACTGTAATCCTAGCTATTCAGGAGAAAGACTGAAGCCCAGGAATGGTTGCTTATATCTACAATCCTGGCATTCAGGAGACTGAGGCAGGAATTTTAGTATGAGACCAATTGGAGTTACATAATGAGACTATTTCAAAAAAAATAAAAAGTTGAAAACTATAATTCATTAGAATGAAAAAATAACTACTATAGCTGGGCACCAGTTACACATGCCAATAATCTTAGCTACTCAGGAGGCTAGGATCTGAGGATCACAATTCAAAGCCAAACATGGTAGGAAAGTCCATGAGACACTTATCTCTAATTAACCATTCAAAAGTCAGAGGTGAATCTGTGATTCAAGTGGTAGAACACTAGCTTTGAGCAGGAGGAAAAAAAAAAGAATGAAAAAGAAAAGTTCCACAACTTTGAGTGAATTCAAGACCCAAGACTGGCACACAAGACAAAACAAAAACCTTTATTACTATATAAAGGACCATTAAAAAGTAGATGAATTAAAATCAAGGCAGATACTGGCACAGAAGATTTGGAAGTCACTCATATAAAAAGAACTAGTGTGCAGAAAATATAAAGAACCCTTAAAACTAAGACTATAAACACTAAACAGTCTAGGTAGAAAGTAGACAAAAGACATGAAACATCTCACTAAAGAGGATGAACAGATAGCAAAGGAACATTTAAAAAGATTCTCTCAACCTCATTAGCTACTGGAGAAACAAAAACTTAAACCATAGTGAAATATAACTACACCCTATCAAAAGGACTAAACAAAAAATTGTGACAGGTAAGGTGCATGGCCTAGCATGCATGAAGCCCTGGGTTTGATTTCTCAGTACCACATACACAGAAAAAAACAGAAATGGTGCTGTGGCTCAAGTGGTAGAACTCTAGCCTTGAGAAAGTCCAAGGACAGTGCTCAGGCCCTGAGTTCAAGCCCAGGACTGGCAAAAAAAAAAAATTGTGGCAATGTAATCACCATTTAGCTGGGTATTCACCCCAACCTATACAACATTCATGTGTGTGTGTGTGTGTGTGTGTGTGTGTGTGTGTGTGTGTGTGTGTGTGTGTACTGAGCTTGAAATCATAGCCTCAGCACTATCCCTGACCTTTTTCACTCAAGGCTGGTGCTGCACCACTTGAGTCTGGCTTGTTGGTAGTTAGTTGGATATGGAGTCTCGTGGACTTTTCTACTTTGGCTGGCTTCAAAACCAAGATCCTCAGATCTGTTTCCTGAGCAGCTATGATTATAGTCATGAGCTAGCAGCACCTGGCTATATAACATTCATGAAAACAAAATTACAGAACTGAAGAATAGATTAGTAACCTTCAGGCATAAATTGGTGCTGGGCATGGAAGGGAGGTGGGTGTGTTTCTAAAGGGCACCCAAGATTCCCTTGGGCATGACAGAACTCTTCTGCAGCTTCCCTGCAAGGCTGGGCATTCTGCTTGAGATGCTAGGCTGTAGTTTGTCAAGGTGTTACTATTAGGTGTTTCTATTTGATTAAGCCATCCCCTGACATCTTTGGAGAATTGGTTCCAGGATCCCCACAAAGGTATCAAACCCCACAAGTACTCAAGCTCCTTACATGAAATGGCGTAGTACTTGCATATCACCTGTATATATCCCATATGCTTTAAATCATCTCTGCCACACTTACCATCCTGAAGATAATGTAAATGTCATGTAAATAAGTGGCTGTTACTCTAAATAGTTTAGGGAATTAAAATAAGAAAAAGCCTACCTGTGTCATATAGACCAAAAAAATCTGAGTATTTTTGATCAGTATCCAATTGAATCCTTAGATGTGAAAGACTGTATTCTCAAGTCCAGGTGGAAGGGAAAAGGAACTTGAGCAACGCAGACAGTTTTAAAAAGAAAAGTGGAAGAATCGGTACCCAAGAATCCAGGCAGAGGGCGCACAGGACCTCTTCCTATTAAGTGGCTCTCTGCTTTCTCTCAGTGTCACTCTTCAGATCAATGACTTTTCAAACAAACGGAAAGTGACAAAGCCCTTTCTTTTTTTTTTTCAGTGTTTTCAGTGCCAAATACGTTACTTAATTCAAAACACGTACATGAAAATGTGAAGGACAGAGAGATTTTTGTTTTACTGGATTCTCCATTAAAAAACAAATGGTCTAACTTGAGTGTACTAGCTCAAACACAATCGAATATATAGGTTTAATAAGAATGTATTCACATATGAATTCACATAAGGTGAGCTATTAGAGGAGTAGTTTTAGAAAAAGGAAAGCAAAAATCAAGAAATGGAATCTAGGAAATAGAAAAACCAAGGAAATACTTAAGGAAATTCTTAAGATATGAATCAAATCTATGATAATGATCGAAAGACCAAGCAGTTAAAATGGGGGTGAGAAATAGATGATAGCTAGATGGACAGACAGATATAGATGATAGACAGGTAATACAGAGATAAATGACTGATATAAATAATGGAATTTTATAAACTATTATATTCTTTAGTATATTGGAATATGAATTATGTGGACATTTGTTAATTTTATTAAAGAATTTAAAGCATTGTACTCATAAAAAATGGGTCTACCAATATTTCTGTCTATGAAACTGAGGGGGGGTAAGCAATAGTGAGATTTGAACTCAAGACCTTGCAAACTTGCCAGTCAGGCAATCTTCAATTTGAGCCACATCTCTACGCCTTTCCTGGGCTTTTTATCCAGGCCAGTTTGGGAATGTGATTGTCATGCACATTCCTGGGAAATATATACAACCACACTCATACTTGTTTTGGTGAGATGGGAATTAGGGTTCTCATTAATTTTTTGCTTGACCTGGCCTAACACTTGCGATCTTCCAGATTATTTAGGATTATAGTTATGAGGTATTATGCCCAGCTGATTCTAAGAATTCTTGAATATGTTTTAATCATAGGATTTTTTTTTGGTGGTACTAGGATTTGAACCAGAATCTTACATTTGCCTAGACTGGCACTCTACCTCTGAGCCGTGTCTCCAGCAGATATAAGAAAATTCTTCTTTTCTTCCTTCCTTTTTCTGTCTCTCTCTTTCTTTCTTTCTTTCTTTCTTTCTTTCTTTCTTTCTTTCTTTCATTCATTTTATTTACTTTCTTATTTTTGGGTGTCCATACTGCTGCTTGAACCTAGGGTCTTAAGCTCCTGCTTAGCTTTTTGCTCATGGTTGGCACTCTGCTACTTGAGCAACACCTCTAGCCCAACATTTTTGTTGGCTAATTGGAGACAGAGTCTCAAACTTTTTTGCCTAGGTCAGCTTTAAACCATGATCCTCAGAATTCTAGATCTTAAAGATTGTATCTCATGTTTTCTTTTTTTTCCCCTCCTTGAAAACTTTATATTCAATTTTAACTTAATGTTTACATAGGATTCAAAACTTAAAATCCTTTTCTTTTTTTAAGTTTTCTTTTCTCTTCTTTAAATTTCATGCTGGAATTTTGGTAGGCGTTGAATTTAGCCTGTATTTCAGCTTGAGGAAAATTGACATTTGCTATAGTGAATGTCCTCCACGAGCATGGCATGTCTCTGCATTTATTTAGATTTCTTTCAGCAGCAACTACACAAGCACGAAACTTACTTTTTCAGACTTACACACACTATTTATTTCTTTTTCTAGAGCAATCATAAATGGTAGAATGTTTTCTTGCTGCTATGTATGTGAGTTTATTGCTAGTATGTGAAAATAGAATGGATTTTAAGGCCTCTATAGTGTATGACTTGCTGTAGGACATTTTTTTCTTCTTTTTTCTTTCTTTTTTCTTTTTGGTTCCTTTGGGATTTTCTAAGTAGACAATAATGTTATCTGCAAACAAAACACTTTTTTTTCTTTTTTATTCTGTATGCCTTTTTATTTCCGTCGGTTACTTTATTACCCTGCAGAGAATTGCCAACTGCATGTTGAATTTGAGAAGTGACCACAAACATCCATACTCTCCTCAATCTCAGCCCTCATAACTGGGTATAACGTTAACTAGACATATGTAACAGCTATTTCTTTTTAAGGAGAGAAAGTTCTCCTTATGTCAGTTTTTCTGAATGGAGGTAAAATGAGTTGTGGTGGTAGGCCTGTAAGTGGAAATAATCAGCAAGCTGAGGCAGGAGGACCACAAGTTTGAGGCTAGCCTGGGCAAAGTTAGCAAGAGCCCATCTCAAAAACAAAATACAAAACAAAGGGACTGGGTTCAAGCAGTAAAGTACTTAAGTATGAGGCCAGAGCATAGGTCATTCCCTTGTACACACACACACACACACACACACACACACACACACACACACAAATGGATATAGAGTTTGTCAAATCTATCTAGTAATGTAGTAGGTTAGCATAATCATGTAAATTGTCTTCTTTAACCTACATGATTGACTTAATTTTCAAATTTTAAACCCTTTCAGAGTAACTACCATGTGGTCATAGCGTGACTTACTTCTGCTTATTTCTGAATGCTACTTGCTATTATTTTATTAGCAATTTTTGAGTTTGTATTCATGAGGAATGTGGTTCTGCCACTTCCTTTTTGGTTTTTCTTTTTGTATTTGTACGCTGTTCATATTAATTGAAATAAAGAGTATTGTTTTACCTATTTTTCTGGGAAAAATGTTTAGTGAGACATGGTCTTGCTTTATAGCTCAGGGTAGCCTTGAATTTACATTCCTTCAACCTGAGTCTCCCAAGTGCTGGAATTACAAGTAGAGACCACCATGCCTGGATCACTAATGCATCTTTACACATATTTTCTTTAAAAATTATCTTTTTATGACTCTATAGACATAATGTTTTATTACATAGATTATTATGTATCTATGACATACAAACCCTCAGCCTAATTTTAATTATATTCTAAAATCTAAGTGCCAGTGATTATACATAGAGATTCCCTTCTTGAATACCTGTTTGTCAAACACATCATTTGAAATATTATGTGAAAATCAATGTTGATAAATTCTTTAATAAAAAAAATTTAAAAATAAATAAAAATTTGAGGAATCAAAAAAGAATTATCTTTAAGAAGTTATCCAGGGCCAGTAGTTTGGCCTAGTGGTAGAGTGCTTGTCTAGCATGCAGGAAAACCCAGGTTCGATTCCTCCATTTCACATACATAGAAAAAAGCTGGAAGTGGTGCTGTGGCTCAAGTGGTAGAGCTCTAGCCTTGAGAAAAATCTAAGGACAGTGCTCAGGCCCTGAGCTCAAGCCCAAGGGAGGGGGGGGGGGGCGGAGAAGTTATCCAAATTGATTTTGATTCGACAAAATGAATTTTAAGTACAATGCATTTTGTTCAATGTTTTTCTTTCTTTGGGGTGTGTGTGTGTGTGTGTGTGTGTGTGTGTGTGTGTGTGTGTGTGTGAGATAGGGCTTGAACTTGGCCTGGGCACTGTTCCTGAGCTCTTCAGCTCAAGGCTACTACCCTATCCTGGAGCCAAACCTCACTTCCCATTTTCTAGAGGTTTATTGGAGATAAGAGTTTCAGGTCCTTTTGTGCCCAGGATGGCTTTGAACCTTGAACCTTGATCCTCAGATCTCAGCCTCCTAAGTATCTATATCTTGTATTTCTTAAGTATACTTATAAGTGATTACTAAAATGGAAGGAGGGAAACAAGATGATTAAGAGGAGGTTGGGAGAGGAAAATTGAGACAAAGACATGAGAAGGGGTATCAATGTGTGAGAAGTAATGTACCTGGAGGATGTAACTGTAGCCCCTCTATACATTACACTGACAAGAAAAAAATAAATAAAACTTAAAAAAATGCTAGGAGCATGAGGAAAAAAAAACAGTAAGTGATTGCTAGTTCCTCTGAGATCTTATTTGTAAATGTTCCCAGACTTTGGTTTATCTGAAGACAAGGCTCCTTTAGGTCAAACCCTTAAGGGCTATTTTCTAGAGCAAGCAATTGAATTTGGATTAAAAAAGTCTTAAAAAAATCAGTTGTCTTCATCTGGAAACTTAAATTTAAAAAAAGACATTATATTTACCATATATATTATATATACCGTATGTAATATAATCTGTATTATATTATATATACCATATATAGTATATATCACTTGAAAGAAATTCATAACATATACCCCACTTTTAATCCATCTAATCATCCGAGCAAGCAACATACTAGCAGAAGAAAAAAAAAAGAAGATTTAAGAGATTTAAGATTGCTCTTCAAAACCTCCTAGTTGGATGATGGCTCATACCTATAATCCTAGCTAGTAGGGGACAAGACAGAAAAGATGATAACTAAGTGTAGTGACATAGACTATTATTCTAGCTACAATTTTTTTAAACTAAAATAGGTAGATCTCTGCTCAAATACATGTCCAGGCAGAAAGCAAGACCTTGGCTCAAAAATAATTAGCTCAAGCTAGGCTTGGTGGCTCACACCTGTAATCCTAGCTACTCAGGAGGCTGAGATCTGAGGATCACAATTCAAAGCCAGCCAGGGCACTGAAGTCCATGAGACTCTCATCTCTAATTAACTACTAGAAAACTAGAAGTGGGGCTGTGGCTCAAAGGGTAGGGCAGTAGCATTGAGCTGAAGAACTCAGGGACAGTGCCCAGGCCCAGAGTTCAAGCCCCACAACTGAAAAAAAATAACTAGGTCAAGCCATGTGTCAGTGGCTCATACTACTAAGAATATAACAGGCTATATGACTGGATTTTCAAATTTTAAAACAGTTCAGAGTAACTACCACATGGTCATAGTGCAGAAGTGCTAACTCAAGATAGTAATGCTTGTTACTCAAAAGGCTGAGGATCATGGTTCAAAGCCAGCCAGGAAAGGAAAAACCAGGAGACTCTCATCCATAATTAACCACTAAACATCTGGAAGTGAAGGTATGGCTCAAAGTATAAAGCCTTACACTCAAAAGTGAGTTCGAGCCCCAGTGCCAGCACAAACAAAGCCAGCCCCTAGTTGGTAAGAAATGTAGACCTGAGGGAATATTTTCAGAAAAGTGGTAAGATCTGGCAAAGGGCTAGGGCTGGGATTTCCCTGCTTTCCCTGGTTCTTTCCAAGGCCATTGTACAAGTTCACAACAGTGATGTCAGTTGCTGTAGGCCTTGGAAAGGCCTTGCCTAATTCTACAGCCCAGGTGAGCCAGCCCATATGTCCTAGACCACTAGTTTACAGTAATTTGCTCATTGACACCTACAAAAACACAGATCTGTGCCCAACTTTTTCTGAAATAGAAAGAGTATGTTGAGCCTGTCCCATTGAAAAGGCTCTGATGAGCAGACCAGGGACATTTATTTCCCAGTGGATCCCCAGTCCTCTAACCCACTCCTCTTGTTATTTCCCCCCTAAAATCAACACAAAGCAGAGACCCAGCTCCCCGCAGGATGACCTATAAGTGACCCTTGGACCCAACTAACACTCTGGTCACTCTCACCGACAGATTTGTTTATCTTGCAACCTCAGAGCCTCTGTACCCTAAAGCTCTGGCCCTAGACTCTAAGTCCTTCAGAGTGACCTGTCACTCACAGCTTAAGTGCATGTTGGATGGCTACATGATAGCCTGAGTTTATTTACCAAAACCTGATGTTTATGCTGTCCAGCAACGAGTAGGGACCATGGATGCTGAATTTAGTAAGCAGGGAGCCAACTAGACGTCTCCAGCAGGCATTAGCCCTCACACCACACAATTATCTGCAGACCCCAGGAGGCTTCTCTCTGCCCCTGTCCTCAGAGATTAAAGATCTCCTGGTGATCTGAATTTGGCATCTCCATCCAAAAGAGAAGTCTGTGGCCAGGTCATTTCCCAAGAGCTTATTTTAATGGAACATTAGCACCACAGCTGTGGTCAAAACGAAGAGGAAGCTGCACATTCTAACTCTGGATGCCTCACTATGTGAAAAGGTTTGTCCCATACATAGTATCACTGGGCGAAGTATAACAAGTGACAGTGACATCCTGGTGTTTGCCTAAGAAAGATAGAGTCTGCCCAAGTCATGGTACTAGATGGAATGACAATCAGCAAATCTTAAGCCAAAATGAACAGAAAACAATGTTTCCTGGTAGTGTGACTCAATGGCAGAGCACATGCTTAGTAGGCAGAGAATCCTGGCTTCAATCCCAGCAACATCAGCACCACAGATATAGGAGATGATAGATGATGGATGGATGGATAGATAGATAGATAGATCATCTATCTAGTCACCTCTCAGTGTTCAGTGGTCATGGTGCAGGGAGTAGATCTATCTGTTCAGGAGATGGAATTCACCTCTGCTTAGGGACAAACCGCCACAATTTCTTTTTTTCTTTTTTTTTGGCCAGTCCTGGGGCTTGAACTCAGGGTCTGAGCACTGTCCTTGGGCTTTTCCTCAAGGCTAGCGCTCTACCCCTTGACCCACAGCACCATTTCTAGCTTTTTCTATGTATGTGGTACCGAGGAATGGAATCCGGGTCTTCGTGCATTCTAGGCAAGCACTCTACCACGAGAACAACCTCCCGGCCACCTCCACAATTTCCTTAAAACTTTTACAAATGGCTAAAGAAACCAAGCATGAACTTTTACATAAACAAGACCAACTGAAGAAAGATGACAAAAGGTTGGTTCTAGAAATGGGCTTTTCCTCTCTTCCTAGCAGAAGCTTTAGAATCGCTCTGAATCATTAAGGAATGCTTTTTTATTTGGCAGACCGGAGGAGTGTGAGACGCAACCCTGCAGAGGGTGAGGTGAGGGTCCTGCAGAAAAGAGGCTCTCCTCTATCCCATTAAAGTCCTGCTGGCCTGCGGCTCCCAAAGCCCCCATTATCAGCTTCAGCTTAAATAAACCTTCTGCCCCAGCACCCATTGCCTCCCTGCAGGCTGCCGGGCCATCCATCAATGTCACCTTTGCAGAGTGGCTGCCATGACAGTTCATGATCATTAACCAGCCCTGGTGTGCTTTGTGTTAAAGCAAAGACACATCAAACACAGCCATTCTGTGGTGCCTTAAAGTTGCAGGCCACTGGCATGTGCTGGGATTGAGGTCAGCCAAACTTGACACCAGCTTTGGCAAAAAGTTAAGAAAAGAAAAAGTTCTGGGCAGAGTGACTCAGTATCCCTTCCTGCCCTCAACACCACTTTCAGGGCTAGAAATCAGGAGAAAAAATAAGGGGGGGGGGACATTGTGATCATTGGGTTAAAAAGGAGGGACAGAAAGAATGTGTGTAAATGACCCAGGGAGCTCCCTGCTATCCCCTGGTGGGCCTGGGATGTGGCTCTGTCTGTGCTGCTATGCCCCACCCCCACCTCTACCCCTGGCAGAACTACAGCTCCCAGTATGCTCTGTGGGACCAGGGTGCACCATTTCTCAAGTCCCTGGGCCATTACTTATTTTCCTATTCCCAGAGGTTTACAGGACAGGAGACTCTGTGAAAGGTGTGTGTGTGGGGGGGGGTGTCTTGGTGATCCTGCTTACCCTTTGAGATTTCTCCTGGGGCCCACTGTTTAACAAAGACATTTGCTTTGCTTATCATGATTTCTCTGTAGCCACCGCCCCCCCCTTTTAGGGAAATGACCTTGAGAGGCCTTTAGAGAAGGAAGAGGGAGCTGGTAGTGTGAAGTGGTTTTTAAAAATTCAATAACAAAGAGAAAAGAGGAACATAGGCTCCTAGCTGGACTGCCAACAAAGCGAATGATCGCATACATATGATTCCTTTCTCTCTCCCTCATCCAGATGACAGGCTCCCACAGCCTACTAGGTCATGGGCATTGAGATGTCCCAAGGTTATGAGAAGTCAATTCAAAACTACCCCTAGCCCTCGTGTTCAAGGTTCATTTGTAATCCTAGCTACACAGGAGTCTGAGATCAGACGATACAATCCTTGTTTGAAGCCAACCTGGACAGGAAAAATCCAAGAGATTCTTCTCTCCAATTAACGACCAAAAAGCTGGAAATGGAGCTGTGGCTCAAGTAGTAGAGCACCAGTCTTAAACTAAAGAGCTAAGGGAGAATGCTCAGGCCCTGAGTTGAAGCCTCAAGCCTCAGTAATCTCTCTCTCTCTCTCTCTCTCTCTCTCTCTCTCTCTCTCTCTCTCTCTCTCTCTCTCTCTCTCTCTCTCTCTCTCTCTCTTCCTCCCTTTCTGCTTCCCTCCTTTCTCCCCCTCCCACATACACAAAATAGGAGAACTCTTTAGGGGCTTAGATTCTCCAAATGAAGTATGTAGAACATACATGGATGCTAGGGGAGTAGAGTGGAGATAGACAATGGCCAGCTGGCCATGTACTGAGGAAAGGTCCACAGAGAAGGGGAGGGAGGCAGTGCCAGCCAAGGGAGAAAATGAGTGACAGCTGTCATTCATCGAATATACCTTTAACCTAGGCAGACCACCTAGCCTAGTGTAAACCTTTGCACACTGCAGCTGCCAGCCTTGGGAGGGCCATCAAGCACCTGAAATGAAGCAGGTCAGAAAGGAGATGAGCTATAAAGAGGGAAAATGCAGATGGTTTGCAGGACAACGAATAAAGGAAAGGAGGTATAACCATTTTTACATTGTTAATATGTTGGACATAGGGTTATATAAAATATTCAAATTATCTGCCTCTCTGTCTTTTTAAGCCTCTACCCTTAAATTATACAGGTGCAAATGCATGAGCAATTATATTTAAACATAATTATATCTCTATTGTTATAGACAGACTCCATTTAATCTCCCCAGCCATGACCATTTGAGCTTTGGGTGTAGTTTTATTTTTTATTGTAATTAATAGAAGGGTTACATTATATTTGCCAGATAGAAGGTGTATTACTTAACAATCATTGCTACCCCTTATCATGTTTTTGTCCCCATTTCCCTCCCCCTGGGTGTAGATTTTAAAAATTACTTATTGTTGGGCCGGGAGTTTGGCCTAGTGGTAGAGTGCTTGCCTAGCAGGGAAGACACAGGTTCAATCCTTTGCTACCACATACATAGAAAAAGCCAGAAATGCTGTGGCTCAAGTGGCAGAGTTCTAACATTGAGGAAAAACACCCAAGGACAGTGCTCATGCCCTGAATTCAAGCCCCAGGACTGGCAAAAAAACCATTCTTATTGTTATAAGAGTGATGTATGGAGGAATGGTTTTTGTTTTTGATTGTACTGATGTTTGAACTCAGAATCTCACACTTTCAAGGCAGGTGCTCTACCATTTTCATTATAACTCCAGTCTACCATATGAATTTTGTATCTTACTTTTTCAGCAGAAAAAGAAAAGGCCTTGTAAAGATAATAACCATGCATGATAAACTGTAAAGAATTTTTTAACTCTTTTTTTTAATAGTATATGGTATTTTGAACTCAGGGCATTATACTTACAGGCAGGCATTCTACCACTTGATTCATACTTCCAGCCACCAGCTCCTTCTTTTGTGTGTGCTGGTCCTGGGAATTGAACTCAATGCCTGGGCACTGTGTCTGAGCTTTTGTGCTGAAGGCTATCCCATTGTGGCTCGGAGTAGTAGAGTAGTAACTCTACTATTGCTGGTGCCCAGAAAAAGCACCAGACCTCTGCTTCTCAGCAATCAGGACACCAAGAAGAGAGGTTAAAGACCAAGAGGTGAAGCTGGGTGCCCGTGGCTCACACCTGTAATCCTAGCTACTCAGGAGGCTGGCACAAATGATGCCTGTCGTTGAGGGGGTGTGTTAATGATATGTTAATGAGACATGGAGTCCTGCCTCCTAAACGCTGACTGCTGTCCACTTCTCCACTCACCTGACTCCACGTGAACACCGTGAGGTTCTGAGGCCTGGGATTCTGGGTCTCCCCTCAAAGAGATAGGGCTGGCTCAGAATCCATTAGCTCAAGAGGCAAAGGTCATTTTGACCTTTCATAGAGTGAATAGAAAATAGAACATTAGTCTGTTTTCTTGCTGGTATATAAAATAATAATACCCACCTCAGGAAGTTACATAAGCCACACTGTGCCGTATAAGCCTCAACAAGGTCATACACAGTCCCCTGGGCTATGTGGTTCCATTTCATCGGTTATGGACCATTGCTCACTTCTGGATTGTCCTGTTTCTGTCCTGTTTCACCATTAATCACAGCTGTTCATTTCAGAAATGGCTTGCAAACCCAAGCCAGCATTTGCAAATTGCTAGTTTTAAGCCTAGAGGCCTATGGTACACTTGACGTGAGATGAGGGGTTTGCAAAAGGAGACCCAAATTCTGTGTCTAGCTGGGTAGTTACTCAGTTTAATGAACTATAAGATAATTCCTTGAATCACTCTGACTTTACCTATGGTGAGGGTCTGATTTTAACTTGAAGTAATTTTTTTTTTTTTTTGAGGTAGGTGCTTGCTAAGAAGCCCAGGCTTCTTGAAATCCTCCACCCGCAGCCTGCAATCTGGGATTGCAGGTATATGTCACTATGTCCAGTACAGTGAGGTTTTAATTAAACAGAGTTTTAAGTGGTGTGAAAGAGTAGTGAATATTCTCTGGTATTAAACATTTCCTTGCACTTATGAGAGTAAAAGCCAAACGAGACACTGAAATAATCCTCTAGACTAGCAGCACTTTAGAGAAGAGGTTGTTTGTTTGGTGGTACTAGAGTTTGAATTCAGGGCCTTACATTCAAGAAGCAGGCTTTCTACCACTTGAGCCATGCCTCCAGCCCTAAGTAGCAACACTTTAAAACAGCATTAAGAACTTAAGCTCAGAGGGATTGTGGTTGTAAATCCTTATAATCCTAGCATTTGTTTGAAGCTGGAGGATTGAGTTTGAGGCCAGCCTAGACAACATAGTAAGACCCTGTGTTAAAAACAATAACAAAACAACCTCCCTAAATCAAACATAAAATAGATACAAGGGAATTCTGGCTTGATAATATAATGAGCTACTAAATTCGATGAAATAGGTATACAATTTAACATTGGGTTATTGTAGTTGAAAGGTTAAAGATTCCAAGATATAAGTTATTATACAAGTAATAGTGTAGTTCCTGAACTCCTCATGCCACAGAACCTGCAGAAACTCCTATGAACTGGTTAAGGGCACCCATGTCTGTATCCTTGTCCATTGTGGCAGGGAATAAACACAAGCACAGTAAAAATAAGAGCCATACTCTGTTTTGTTTCGTTTCATTTCGTTTTTGCTAGTCCTGGGCTTGAACTCAGGGCCTGAACACTGTCCTTGGACTTTCTCAAAGTCAGAGCTCTACCACTTGAGCCTCAGCACCACTTCTGACTTATTTCTATGTATGTGGTACCAAGGAATTGACCCTGGGTCTTCGTGCATGCTAGGCAAACACTCTACCACTAGGCCAAACTCCTGGCCCCCATACTCTGTTTTTATGTGGTGGTTATTCTACTGATTACCCTTGTACATTTCCTTTACTTCTCTTAGTCCTGCAAAGATACCATCATTTCTGTGATCCAGATGAAGAATCTGAGATAGAAGTTAAATATCACACCTAAGGTGTTGAATTATTAAAAGACCGAGGTTGTGATTATAAACAAGTCACTGCACAAACTGAAGCATCCTAGGGCCACACAGAACAAATTCCTCATTGAAGAAAAAAACATCATCATATTTCCATTTCCATTGTATACCTAAACACAGAGGGCGAAACCAAAGCAAAAACAAAAAGAAAACCCAAGCCATTGCACAGTTCATGTTCCAGAGAGCTATTCTAGGTCATAAAGCAATCAGTTGTGAAGTCAATCATATTTTCTCATGGGCACAACACTGTAATAAAGGGCCTATTTTCATTTGAGAATTCCACATCAGGAAAACCCAATTATACAGTGGAAACTCAAACAGGCCATGAAATGATACTTCAAAAATCTAAGGATGGGCCGGGAGTTTGGCCTAGTAGTTAAAGTGCTTGCCTAGCATGCATGAAGACCCAGGTTCGATTCCTCGGTACCACATACATAGAAAAAAGCCAGAAGTGGTGCTGAGGCTCAAGTGGTAGAGCTCTAGCCTTGAGAAAGTCCAAGGACAGTGCTCAGGCCCTGAGCTCAAGCCCAGGACTGGCAAAAAAAAAAAAAATCTAAGGATGTTAGAGTTCAAAGGGACCTCAGAAATTATAAGAATTAGTTGCCTTATGAGAATTAAAACTAGGGGGCCAGGAGTTTGACCTAGGGGTAGAGTGCTTGCCTCGCATGCAGGAAGACCAGGGTTGGATTCCTCGGAGCCACATACCTAGAAAAAAGCTGTGGCTCAAGTGGCAGAGTGCTAGCCTTGAGGAAAGCCCCAGAACAGTGCTCATGTCCTGAGTTCAAGACCCAGGACTGGCAAAAAAAAAAAGAAAAGAAAACTTGCTGAAAAACAGAGAAACCCCTTCTTCAACAACATCTTCATATTACATATGAGGCTGATAGAGGAGGCACATCCTTTGCATAAAAAGGAGATGTTATATAATACATACACATTTGTGAATTAAGGGGATGAGGATGGTGAGGAAGAATGGAGGGGCTGAGGCCAGGGATGAAGGGATCCCATGTTTTGATGGGTAAATATTCTCTGTCTTGCTTCCTTTCCCATCTCTCTAGCTCCGCATTGATGTTCTAGCCCTGAAAAATGCTTGGACATAAAAGTTTTCAAGACTCCACAGCTATGGAGGAAGCATAATGTCTGGCTGAAGTAGTAAGGACCTGTTACCCCAACAACAGAGAGAGCAAGACTCTATCTTGAAAATAACCATATAGAGAGAGACCGAGACAGACACCGACAGAGATTAAGAGAGTCAGGTGATGGTGCTTCACTTCAAGTAATCCTAGCTACTTCCCAGCCTGAGATCTGAGGACTGTGATTCAAAGCCAGCCCGGGCAGGAATGTCTGTGAGACTCTTATCTCCAATTAACTACCAAAAAATCTGGAATAATAATTTGTGCTCCACATGTCCAGGACACCTCACCGACCTTGAGCAAGGGTAGAGCAGAGGGGAAGATTTCTCTTCTTTGCAACCATCACTCTAAACCAGGGTGGAACAAAACAACACAAACTTCACCTGCAAGGTCTTCAGCTTGAAAGCAATCCTGAGAAATTTGAATCCAAGAGGAGAGAAGTCAAGTTTCTATACCAGTGACAAGAGGCTTTTGTTGACCTTGTAACACTATAGTTTGGCAATTCCCCAGAGCCATTATTTATGGGGCTGTGCTTTCATGCTTGGATTTATATATGTTTGCACCTTTATCCCAAAGAGATTTTCACAAATCCTGAGTACATCCTCTGGAGGCAAGTGAGAAGAAGCATTTTTTTTTTAAATTCACTTCCCAGTAATTAAGGCACAGGTCCACCAGCCCAGTGTTTATGGGAGAATCAGAGAGGGATGAGAAGGGCCTGCTGGTGCCGAGAAAAAGCACCAGACCTCTGCTTCTCAGCAATCAGGACACCAAGAAGAAAGGCTAAAGATCAAGAGATGAAGCCAGGTGCCAGTAGCTCACACCTGTAATCCTAGCTACTCAGGAGGCTGAGATCTAAGGATTGTGGTTCAAAGCCAGCCCAGGCACAAAAGTCTGTGAGACTCATCTCTAATTAACCACCAGAAACAGACAGTGGCACTGTAGCTCAAGTGGTAGAGCGCTAGCCTTGAGCTGAAGAGCTCAGGGACAGTGCCCAGGCTGAGTTCAGGCCCACAACCAACAACAACAAAAAAAAAAAAAAAAAAAAAAAATCAAGAGGTGACCTTTGCCCTTCTCCTAGTCTCTGAGCCAGGGACCAGGGACTATCCTTCCCCCTGGCTCAGGGAGGAACCAAATGTCACATGAAGATGGCTTCCCTAAACAGCCGGTTATAGCTAAGGTGACATATTGGCAGATAGTCTGCCAATAGGTACAATCATTTTGAAGGCACCTTGGTAGTCACCATCAAAATGAAAATAAATGGTTTGTTTGCCTTTTGTGTGTTTGTTTGTTTGTTTTGACTCAGTACTTCTTCTAGAATTAGAATAAGAATGTTTATGGACTGTAGCAACTTTGTATAAAAGTAAAACCTAGAAGCAATCTAAATACTCATGAATGAAATGAGTTGTTAAGCGAATGATGGTGGGGATACATCTGTGCAGCTGTGAAAGAGTGTGGAAGAAGTCTACATGAAGAGACATGGAAAGATAGTTGAGCCTGCTCGATAAGGACGCATCCAAGACCAATAAATCCTTCTCTGCTACTCTTGGAGTAAAGCCATACGCACATCAGTAGCAGGCAAGGAGGCCCAGAGCCAAAGACGATGCATCTGAGAAGGGGTGCATGCACAGGTCCTTTGGTAAAGAAGGGGGCCTGGGAAGATACAATGCTCTTTGCAGTGCCAGAACCACACAATGGATTGTTTGATTAGATTGGAGTGGGAGAAAAAGACAAGCCTCAAGAATACATCATCCAAGCATAAATGATCATAACCCTGTTCATAGCCCATTCCCTTATCACCTTATGTACCTGTTACTATAAGATTTTCCTTTATTTAGGGGAAGTAGTGATAGTACTAAGTTCTATTCCTTTTTGATGATACTTGGACTTAAACTCAAGGGTTTATGCTTATTAGTTGTGCCCCAGCCCCCTTTATCGCTCCTTTCAGTTATTTTTCAAATCAGGTTTTATGTTCTTTTTGTTTGTTTGTTTTTTGCCCAAATCCACCTGAACTTGATCCTCTTATTTATACTTCCCATGCAGTAGGGGTGACAGACATATGCCATCATATTGGTTATTTTTAGTAAGTTAGTATTGTCAGACCTGCCACTCAAAAGCAAGAAACTAGACAAATCCTTCACTTAGTCACAGTTCCTATAAGGCTGCCTCCCTGATCATTCATTCATTCATGTCTTGGCTTTGTTTATTTGTTTGTTTGTTTATTTATTTATTTATTTATTTGCCAGTTCCGGGGCAAATAAATGAACTCAGACCCTTGAACTTAGAGTCTGGGCACTATCCCTGAGCTTCTTTTGCTCAAGACTAGCATTCTACCACTTGAGCTACAATGCCATGTCCAGCTTTTTCTGTTTATGTGTTACTGAGGAATCAAAACCATGGCTTTGTGCATGCTAGGCAAGAACTCTACCACTAAGCCACATTCCCAGTCCCTTGGCTTTATTTTTTTAAACCAGAGCTTTATGTAAGCTAAGCACAAGTTCTACTGAGCCCAGCCCTTTGCTTTATTGGCACTTGCATTGAATCTATACATATATTGAAATACATTCTTTTTTCCTCCCATTTTTAAGTATTTTGTTGTTGTTGTTATTGGGGAATCAAACCCAGAACACTGTAGTTGCTAGGCAAGTGCTTTGTCACTCGGCTACATCCCAACCTTTTCCTCCAGTTTTAAAAGGAAGATGTTTATCAGTTTTACTTTGGACACAGCACATGTAAATTTTAAACAATATTCACATTACAGGGAGATATTATGATTAAACTCTTAAAGTATTGGTATCTCAAAATTGTCCCAGATCTTTTAAAAACAAATTAAAAGTGTACACTCACATGCTTTATAGGATATTAAACCAAAACACTAGAACTCATAAGCATGCTAATGTTTTTATACCAAGTGTTTTTGAGTTAAAAAAATGTCTTTTGACATGCATCTGGAGTTTTCCATGTATTTTGATATAATAACATTTACCAGCTGTGGTAAATTATACACCAGATGTGTAGAATCCTAACTAGTCAGGAGACAGTGATCATGAGGATGGAAGTTTGAGACCAACCAGGGTAAAATATTCATGAGAACCCACCCCATTTATATATTGGGTGTTATGATAGGAATCTGTCACCCCAAAGATACAGGAGGCCAAGATGAGGAAGATGTTAGTACCAGGCCAGCCTGAGTGAAAATGTTTGTGAAATCTCAACAGAAGAAGCTGGGTATAATATTATGAGCCTGTCAATCAGGCTACAGCAGACAGCATAAATAGTAAGATCCAGTGCCATGCCAGCCTGGAAGGCCTAGCAAATACAAAGCCCCAAGTACAAACCCTAGTTCTACAAAATAATGAAAATAGAATTACAGGCATGAGGCTATAATCCTAGCTACACAGGAGTCTAAGGTCTGAGGATTCCAGGTCAAAGCCATTCCCAAGCGGGAAGGCCCGTGAAACTCTTGTCTCTAATTTACCCCCCAAAAGCCACAGGTGGAGCTGTGGCTCAAGTTGGACAATATTATCCTTGAGCAAATTTTTTAAAAGTTCAGATACAGCACTCAAAATCTGAGTTCAAGCCCCCATAAGTTTTATTAGTAGTATTTTTATTTTTTATTTTTGCCAGTCCTAGGCTTGAATTCAAGGCCTGAGTACTGTCTCTGCAAACTTCTCTTTTTTAAATTTTTTTATTGTCCAGGTAAGGTATAGAGGGGTTACAGTTACATTCTCCACATAGTAGGTATATTACTTCTCACATATTGATACCCTTTCTCATGTTTTTGTCCCCTTTTCCCTCCCTCCACCCCCTCCAAATCATCTTGTTTTCTCCCTTCCCTATTTCAAATAAACAAATAAACATATATACAATATACTAGGTAACAAAGTCAGATACTGTAACAATATGAGATTAACCAAAGGGCAACAAAAGAGAAGAGAAATAACAGTACATTAAGAACAACAACCACTGGGCCGGGAGTTTGGCCTAGTGGTTAAAGTGCTTGCCTAGCATGCATGAAGACCCGGGTTCGATTCCTCGGTACCACATACATAGAAAAAAGCCAGAAGTGGTGCTGAGGCTCAAGTGGTACAGCTCTAGCCTTGAGAAAATCCAAGGACAGTGCTCAGGCCCTGAGCTCAAGCCCAGGACTGGCAAAAAAAAAGAGAACAACAATCATACAAGATAAAGCTTTTGTTTCCATATCTTAGAGTTCCTTTCATTTAGTCTCATCCGAATGATCTTATGTACCTAGGGTTTGAGCTATTATAAACCTCTGCTAGGAGAGTCCTAGATGTGTACTAATTATTACAAATGAGGGAAATCTTTGAGCTTCTTTGTGCTATACCACTTGAGCTGGAGTACCACTTTCTATTCATTTATTTTTATTATTTATTGGTATTACAAAGGTAATGTACAGAGGGGATACAGTTACACAAGTCAGGTAATGAGTACGTTTCTTTTTAGACAATGTAGTAGGTTTTTTTTATTTTGTTTTTGTTTTTCACCAGTCCTGGGGCTTGAACTCAGGGCCAGAGCACTGTCCATGGGCTTTTTCCTCAAGGCTAGCACTCTGCCACTTGAGCCACTTTTGGCTTTTCTAAGTATATGATACCAAGGAATCGAGCCTGGGTCTTCGTGCATTCTAGGCAAGCACTCTACTACTAGGCCAAACTCCCAGCCATGTAGTAGTGTTGAGTTTTCAACAATGCACACACAAACTGTTTTGTACCTATCCGAAAAGCTAATAAAAATGGACCAACAGACAGATAGGCTTCTTGCCTCGTGTGTACAAGGTGTTAGTTTCCATTTCTAGCACTGCAAACATTAATTGACTAATAAAAAAAAAACAACAGAAAATGTACCAGCAGGCTAAATGAGCCTATTGTGGGAGGTCAGTTGGAGAAGGGGAGGCAGGGTCTGAGTGTTTTCTACACGCTGCCTTTTCTGCTAGGCCTTGGGCTGCATCCACTTGGTAATGAATGTGAGAACCACACCAGCCATGTACTTCAATGCGGCCCTGCTAACGCGGGGCCTCAATCAGAACTCAAGGGCCAGGGCATTCCCAGCTTTCAAGGCTTGCCACCACAGGCCTTCTTACAAGGTTATTTAAACCCTCATTTGATTAGCCAAGTATTTTATAGTCATTTACTACTAACTGACAATTCTCACTCAATATGTGGAAATGGAGTATTTCAATAGGGAAGGAGCGAATTTTATGTGTTTCTGTGCAAATCTGACACCCTGCCATAGTAGAGTTGGCCTGGTCCGAGGTCAAAGGACAGTTCATGGCAATAGAAGGTTTCAATGGTACAGTGGATTAGAAGATCATTGGCAGATTTTAATCCTAAGGCCAATTTCTAGATACCATGCAGAGAGATGGATCACATGACCCGTGGGAATTGTTAAGACAACATTCTGTGGCTCCCATGTATGGGGAACATGCAGAAGAAATTCTGGTCTGTGCACCTTGTAATCTAGATGGCCTTGACCTGGAAAACTTTGAGCTTGACACAACGTGAGCATGAATGTTTTTCTTTGCCAGAGTCTCAGCATATGGAAATATAAATCTGATGGCAGCACTTCAGCTGCAAAAGTCACCTCTATACAATAATTCCCAACTCTGTGCAGAAGAATCTTTTGGGGGATTGGAATTTATTATAATGTTGTTGTTTTGTTTTGGGGGCAGTTTTTTGGCTAGGATTCTTTGGGTGTTTTGTTTTGTCTTGCTTTGTTTTACCTATCCTTCCTTTGTCCTTGGGACAAACAGGAGAAAGAAAGAAAGAAGAAAGAAAGAAAGAAAGAAAGAAAGAAAGAAAGAAAGGAACAAGAAAGAAAGAAAGAAAGAAAGAAAGAGGGAGGGAGGAAGGAAGGAAGGAAGGAAGGAAGGAAGGAAGGAAGGAAGGAAGGAAGAAGGAAGGAAGGAAGGAAGGAAGGAAGGAAGGAAGGAAGGAAGGAAGGAAGGAAGGGAGGGAGATGGGTAGGCACACTAGTGGCTTATGCCTGTAATCCTACTCAAAGGCTGAGATCTGAACCACCAGAAAACCCAAAGTGGCACTGTGGCTCAAAGTTGTACAGTGCTAGCCTTGAGCAAAAAGAGCTCAGGGACAGTGCCCAGGCCTAGAGTTCAAGCCCCATGGCCAACAAAATTAGGAGAAAAAAAGGAGAAGAAGGAGGAGGAGGAGGGGAGAGAGGAGGAGGGGGAAGAGGGGGGAGGAAAGGGGAGAAGGGGGAGGAGGGGGGAGAGGAGGAGGGGGGAGGAGGAGGGGGGGAGGAGGAGGAGAAGGAGGAAGAAAGGAAAGAGGAAGAAGAAAGGAAGGAGGAGGAGAAGGAGGAGGAGGAGGAGGAGGAGGAGGAGGAGGAGGAGGAGGAGGGAGGAGGAGAGACAAAAATTCCCAGAAGTAGGCCAGGAGTTTGGCCTGGTGGTAGAGTGCCTGCCTAGCAGGCACAAAAACCCAGGTTTAATTCCTCAGTATCACATACATAGAAAAAGCCAGAATTGGTGCTGTGGTCTAAGTGGTAGAGCTCTAGCCTTGAGAAAGCCCAAGGACAATGCTCAGCCCCGAGTTCAAGCTCTAGTATTGCCAAAAAATAAAAAAAAAATACCCAGAAATAAGACTTACTTTGTTTTTAGGGTATTGATTTAATTTTGAAAATGCTGATAAGGGGATAGTGTTACGATCTGGTTTATATTTTTACCAGAGAGGCTATCCATATGACTCTACTACAGGCAAGGATTGCCAATAATAAACAGATCTGCCAAACATACTAGCATGTCCTTGCTCTTGTAGAAGACTTGAAAATCTAAAAATACAATTAAATAGTACCATTCAGAAGGCATAATTATAGTCAAACTTTTTAATGCATTTTTTTTTGCAGGAAAACCTTTTTATGAGACTTTAACTACAACCAAAGGGAATAGCTTCCACCTTTCTGCCTCTCCAAATACACATCAAAACTGGCAAACTAGGCTGGGAGTTTGGCCTAGTGGTAGAGTGCCTGCCTAGCATGCACGAAGACCCGGGTTCGATTCCTCGGTACCACATACATAGAAAAAAGCCAGAAGTGGTTCTGAGGCTCAAGTGGTAGAGCTCTAACCTTGAGAAAGTCCAAGGACAGCACTCAGGCCCTGAGCTCAAGCCCAGGACTGGCAAAAAAAAAAAGAACCTGGTAAACTAAAGTGCCTAACAGTTGGTATACCTAACAGTCTCCCAATAAATTCCTAAGCAAACCTTAAAAATGAAGTAAAAAAGCCGACACTAGTTGCTCATACTTGTAATCCTAGCTATTCAGGAAACTGAGACTGCAGTAAGACTCTTACCTCCAATTAGTCAGAAAAAATAAAAGCTGGAAATGAAACTGTGGTTCAAGTGGTAGAGCACCAGTCTTGAACAAAAATAAAAAACACTGATAGGCAGCACCTAGGCCCTGAGTTCAAGCCCTCGTACACAAACACACACACACACACACACACACACACACACACACACAGAGTTAGCAACTTCTATAATTTCATTCCAAGATTAATTACCCCTCTGTCAAGAGGGAAAAAAGTATTTTATAAATATTTGTTAACATGTATCACTTTCGCGTTTTGATTAGAATGCATCTTTGTAAAGTAAAAGCTATATTTACTGCAAACAATTAAAATACTTAAAAAGTTTAGAACTGATCAATCATACAAGCACACGCGCGCGTGCTCGGGGTGTGTGTGTTTTCTGGGCTTTGAACTCAGGGCCTCGATGCTGTCCCTGAGCTTGTTTGCTTGTTTTTTGCTCATAGCTAGCAATCTACTGCTCTACTTCCAGTTTAGAGATAATAATCTCTCAGACTTTCATGTCTGGACTGGCTTTGAACCGCAGTCCTCAGATCTCATCCTCCTAAGTAGCTAAGATTGCAGGTGGAAACCACCAGCTCCCAGCTTCTATTTATTTCATTCTTAAGGGAGGCTGGTACTATGGTTTGTCTCAGGCTACTGAAGGGGACTTAGAACCTGGCCTCCTTGCTCCTGATTAGAAGCATTTGCTACTGTGCAAGTCCACAGTTCCACAACTCCCTAGAGATTTAAATTTCTTTTTTTCCAAAGTGGAGAAACTAGTCCCCATCTAGCCTAGGGTCGGAACAGAAGACAAGTCAAGTCTAGAGGCCTAGAAGCATGCAGCTTTAATATCAGCCACAAGTTCTGGGCACAACTGCCCATCATACTGCAGGTTTCCTTCTCAAGTTGACCATTTGCTGAAGGAATGCCTCACTGATGCAGTCAGATCAGTTCATTTGTGCCTTGATTATCTGTATGTCTGGGGGCGGGGGGGAGGGGGAGCGCTATCTAAAAAGGTCCCTACATAGAGATGTAACTTGTGACAGACTTACTAATTTGAAATAGAGATGTATCTCTCTGCACATCCTTTCCCGTAGCCCTCCATTAGACAAGTACCAATGGCACACAGATTGCACATAATACCACAACTGTTCTCCATTCGCTCCTAGCAACATGCTAGAAGGGTAATGAGTGGGAAGATAGAGGTGGAAAAGATTTGGAGACAGGCAGTGGGTATGTATGAATGCAACAACTGTGGCTTCTGCTGGAACTGCTGCTGTCAGGATTGGGAGCAGGACTGAATTTACAAGGAGCTGATTTAGAATCCAACCCTCTCTTTATGTATTGGATAAATGAGCTTGGTCATTTAATCTGAGTGTTTCCATTTATTCTCCCCTAACAGTGAGAAAAGTGAGATTTTCTTGTAGAATTTTTCAAGGTTTCAAGGAGAGGATGTAGGAAGTCTTAGTGGGCTGGGAGTGTGGCCTAGTGGTAGAGTTCTTGCCTAGCATGCATGAAGCCCTGGTTTCAATTTCTTGGTACCACATACACAGAAAAAGCTGGAAGTGGTGTTGTAGATCAAGTGGTAGAGTGCCTTGAGAAAGCCCTACGACAGTACTCAGGCCCTAAGTTCAAGCCCCACAATCTACAAAAAAAAAGTGCTTTGTCTATCATTGGGTCCCAAATCACTGTCTTTTTGGTCTTCTGTCTTTCCTTCTCTTCTTGTTTTGTTTTCGTTGGTTGTGAAGCTTGAACTCAGGGCCTGGACACTGAATCTGAGCTCTTCAGCTTAAGGTTAGTGCTCTGCCACTTTGAGTAACAGCACCATTTTCAGTTTTCTGGTGGTTAATTGAAGATAAGAGTCTCACGGACTTTTATGCCCAGGCTGGGTTTGAACTGCAGTCCTTACATCTCAAACTCCTGCATAGCTAGGATTACAGGCCTGAGCCACTAGTGTCCGGCTGGTTCTCCTCTTGAAACAGATGTTTGACACAAGCAACACTGGTCTTATAAGAGGAGAGAGTCTAAAGAGACAGAACGAGACCATCTTCGAGGACTAAGAGAAGTAAAGGACATCTTTTCTTTTTTTTTTTTAAACCTATGGTAGGTTTTGAACTTGGTTCTGGGTGTTGTCCCTGAGCTTTTTGTTGAAGGCTAGTGCTCTGTCACTGGAGCCACAGCTCCACTTCCGGTTTTCTGGTAGTCCATTGGAGAGAAGAGTCTCAGGGACTTTCCTGCCCAGGCTGGCTTTGAATAACAATCCTCAGAGCTCAGCCTTCTGCTAGGATTATAGGCGTGAACCACTGGCACCCAGCTTTGTTTGGGATCTTAGTATCAGAGAAAACAACACAAGTGGTAACCAATGAAGAGGAAGTAACAAAAAAACATCGAAGCAGAGGAGCCACAGTTATGGGTTCCATGGCTATGTACCAGAATTCAAGGCTGTGACCTGTGTCTGGACATTTCCTCCACCTTGAAAGGATAACTCCGTGACTGGCTATTTCTGCGGGCATAAATTTAGAAAGCAGTGCTTCCCAAGATTTTTTTCCCCTAGGATCAGCAGAATCTTTTTTTTTTTCTTTTTAAATTCCAACAGTTTATTTCAGAATATCCTTAGTGAACGGGGCCTCTTCAATATGGCCTTCTTTCCTCTTCTTTCCCGTGTCAAGGGCACCCCGATGGGATGAAGCACTCCCCTACATGAGCGGTGCACTAGATCCTGGTCAGATCTGACTAGCTACACAGAGGACCAAGTGCAGTGCCTAAAGCCAGAGGAGGAAGGCCGGCCTGTGAGCCCGCCCTAGACCTCAGGGCTCAGGAATCCAAGGGCACTCTACCCTAATGGCCCCCGTAGACTCCAAGTGTACAGTGTACAAAGGCCTCTGCCAGCCACCTCCACCACTCATCCCCTGTGCAACCAAGAAAATTAAATAATAGTCACTTCTTGAACTCTTAACTATATTCTAGAAGAATATACTCAAGTTTTAGGGTGACTCCAAACAAAGAACAAAGGAAGGGAAGGGAAGGGAAGGGAAGACCGGTTCTGATGTGTCCTCCTGGGAATCTGATGGGAGCTAATAGTGTTAAATGAAATGGTACGTCCTCCAGGAAGAGCAGGCTTGGAAGAGTGAAGAATGAGGTGAGGAAGACAATTTTGTTTTTTTTCTTTTTTTTTTTTTTTTTTTTTTTTTTGCCAGTCCTGTGGCTTGAGCTCAGGGCCTGAACATTGTCCTTGGGCTTTCTCAAGGCTAGCACTCTACCACCTGAGCCACAGCACCACTTCTGGCTTTTTTTTTTCTATGTATGTGGGGTGCTGAGGAATCGAACTTGGGCCTTCGTGAATACTAGGCAAGCACTCTTACCACTAGGCCAAACTCCCAGCCCAACTTTGTTTTCTTTAATTAAGTACTTGATGACGTGTTTTACTGCCAGAGATTCTGGGATATGATCTAGATATTCATTTGTCTAGAATATAGTCTAAATGTTGAAATTTCTTTTCTTTTTCTTTTTTCTGTCAGTCATGGGCTTGAACTCTGAGCCTGGGCGCTATCCCTGGGGTCTTCAGCTCAAGACTACCACCATACCCCTTGAACCACAGCACCACTTCCTGTTTTCTGGTGGTTAATTGAAGATAAGACTCTCACTGACTTCCAGGGGTAGGGCTGTAGCCTTGAGCTGAGGAGCTCAGGGACAGCGTCAAAGAGGAGTTCAAGCCCTATGACCCCCCCCAACACACACACAAAAAAACTCTCAAGGACTTTAGTGCCAGGCTGGCTTTGAACTACGATCCTCAGATCTCAGCCTCCTGAGTAGCTAGGATTATAGTCATGAGCCACTGCACCTGGCTGAATTTTCTTTTCTAAAATCTGTCTAGATAATCCTAATGTGAAGCCAAGTTGAGAACCATTGTTTTAAACATTAAAAACAGAATTCTTAGAAACAGCACAATTTAAAAAGCAGGAAGACCCCCAGTGTATGGATGAAGTATCGATGATTGTGTGATTTAGAACTCAGCCCAATTCCAGGTGAGATACACTCTACAATGCTCTCTCACTGCAAGCAGCCATAAGTCCTGACAAAGCAGGAAGAAATGATTTGAGGGTTTCTGTGTAGGTACTAAGGACTAGATTGCTGATCCATGCTACAGTATGTGTTTAGCATACCCAAGACCCAGGGCTCCATTCCTCTTTCTGGGAGAAGCAGACGTTAACTGATGGGTTGGAAAGGAAATCTAGAGGCCAAATACCCCTGATGAGGTTGCTACAATTTTCCTTTCAGCATTGCCCAGTGTAGAGATGGGGCTTTATGAACCCTGAAACTGAACATTTGCTGAAAAGAGAAGTCTGGGAGAAACTGGTTTTGGCTTAAAGCAGGAAAGAGGTCTCCTAAGTCTCAAAGTAAGAGAGGTCCCTGCTTTCTTCACTTTTCTTCTATCTGTAACTTTTAAAGGGGAGCCCAGGACCAGAAAGTGACCCAACAACATGTTTGTGAATTCCTGGAATCATTCACAAATGGCACATTTGTGAGTCAGATCTAAACAGCAGTCCAAAAGCTTTGAGGTAGAACTAATAAACTGTGGGACGGATGGACAGACAGCCACCTTCTAGATCAGCCACCAGGTGGCGCACATGCAGGCCAAACAGGAATCACTGTGTGAAGACTTTAAGTGGAATGGACAGTAAAACCACATCTCACAAAGACTGGTTGGAACTTACAGCCCCAGTTTACTAACATTAAAAAAAGAAAGAAAATAAGTCTTTTCCATGAGAGAGAGAGAGAGTTGGTAATATGTTGCTAAGGATTACAGTCAGATATTCATGCATGCTAAGCCAGACCTCTACACTGAACAACTCACCAATCCACCATGGGATTTTTTTTTTTTTTTGCCAGTCCTGGGCTTAAGCTCAGGGCCTGAGCACTGTCCTTGGATTTTCTCAAGACTAGAGCTCTACCACTTGAGCCTCAGCACCACTTCTGGCTTTTTTTCTCTGTATGTGGTACAGAAGAATCAAACCCGGGTCTTCGTGCATGCTAGGCAAGCACTCTACCACTAGGCCAAACTCTGGCCCCCCATCATGGGATTTTAAATAAGACTCATAAACTCTTCACATTCAAAATTTCCAGAAAGCAATACAAAATATCCTAGAAATCTGGAGAACTAAAAAAATCAACACTTGCATGCTGAGAAGATACAGATAGATGTTGGAATTACCTGACAAAGAGGTTAAATGTGGCTATTACTAAAATGTCCCACCAAGTAAGGACAACCTTTCACTGTTATTAATACTTTGTTTTGGCAGTACTGGAGTTTGAACTCAGGGACTTCTTAATACTTGCTGTACAGAAACTCAACCACTTTATTGTTTGCCATTATGGAAATGGGGGCTCAAATATGTTAAGCAAGTATAGTAGCTCTGAGCTACATCCTCAACTCCCAACTGGAATTTTTAGAGCTGATAAAAATATCAAAGTTGATATTTTCAAATTCTTTGATGGATGGACCCTAATGGGACATGACAGAGGACAGAATAATGCAATATCTCTCAAGCCAGGTGCAGTGAGTCACACATATAATCATAGCTGCTTAGGAAACTGAAATCTGAGGATCACAGTTCAAAGTCAGCCTGGGAAGTCCGTAAACTCTTATTAACACCAATTAACCACAGAAAACCAGAAGTGGCACTGTGGGTTCAAGAGGTTTAGCCTTGAGCAGAAGAGCTCAGGGACAGCTTGGCCTAGGCCCTGAGTTCAACACAATAAAAAACAGATAAAATAAATATACATGACAAATGAGACTTGAAAGTTTTGCAAAAAAGCTAGAGATCAGGACAGGGAGTATGGCCAAGTGGTACAGTGCTTGCCTAACATGCACAAAGCCCTGGGTTTGATTCCTTGGTACCACATACATAGAAAAAGCCAGAAGTGATATATGGCTCAAGTGGTAGAGCTCTAGCCTTGAGAAAGCTCAGGGACAGTACCCAGGCCTTGAGTTCAAACATGGAGCCATTGGGATCTGCCTTTATTACCAGGTAGTGTGACTGAGTCCAGGAGGGAGCACTTTTAAAAGTTGCTCGCTGCTGGGTTCCTCCTCCTGACCCGGTTCCCAGAGCTCAGCTGTAACTGGCAACACCCATCCATCTGCAGATCGTCCATCAGCTGAAATGTCTGCACGTGGTTTTGCTTCATGTCCATCCTCTTACAAAATCCCAAATGCACTTCTCAGCTGATGTGTGGAAGATGTTTGCTTCACGGAGTTGGGCCACAGTGATAAAAGACCAATAGTGGACCGTGTGGCAGGTCCAAATTGCTGATGGCCTGCAAATTTTTTCCAGCTTTCCCTAGCTTCAGATGGATGAGGAATCTACCATCACTATCACCACCTCCATCGACAAGACAGCTTTGGATATGGGCCAGCTATGACCTAAAATTTAGTGAGAAAGCACTGGAAGAATGTGGATTTGTGGCTAGGAATAGGCCTCGATGAAACAATAGCATATTTCTTAGAATCCACAAAGACAGTGATTACCATTTAAAGTGCTTGTCTTAGGCCCTGTAAGTTGCTATAAGAAATATTTTACACAGAGCCATGAGTGTGGCCTAGTGGTAGCATGCGTGCCTAGCATGCACAAAGCCCTGGGTTTGTACCACATACACAGAAAAAGCCATAAGTGGAGCTGTGGCTCAAGTGGCAGAGTGGTAGCCTTGAGCAAAAAGTGTCCAAGGACCGTACCCTGGCCCTGAGTTCAAGCCCTAGAACAGAAAAAAAGAAAGAAAGAAGGAAAGAAGGAAACAGGGAAAGAAGGAAAGGAAGGAAGGAAGGAAAGAAGGAAGGAAGGAAGGAAGGAAGGAAGGAAGGAAGGAAAAGAAAAATACAGAGTCCTGTGCACCTATAATTCCAGCACTTAGGAGGCCGTGGCAGGAGGAACATGAGTTTGAGGCCAGCTAGGGTCCTTAAGACCTTCCTTGTCTCAAAGGTAATCTTTTGCAGCCAGGTGCTGGTGGCTCATATCTGTAATTCTAGCTACTCAGGAGGCTGAGAAATCTGAGGATCATAGTTCAAAGCCAGCCGGATACAAAAGTTTGTGAGGCTCTTATCTCCAATTCAAAGTGGCAGAGTGCTAGCCTTGAACTGAAGAGCCCAGGCCCAAGCCCCATAACCAACAACACTAACAAAACAATCACACCTACTTCCAAGCATGAAGTCCCAACTCAGTCTATGAGTCCTAATTGGTGAAAACCAATCAATTACTTTTTCCCCTGGCCTACAGTGGTTAGTTCAGGAAAAGACACCCAATATAAACAGAACCAATCAGTACTTGACATTTCCTAAGCCAAGAGATATTTCTTGTAAGAGATCACTCAGCACATGACCAAACAGAGACTAACCAGAAGGAATAACTTGAACTCTGGGCCTGGGTGTTTTCCTTGAGCTCTTCATCACAAGGCTACTGGCCTACCCCTTGAGTCACACCACCACTTCCGGTTTTCTGGTGGTTAATTGGTGATACGACTCTCATGGACTTTAGTGCCCAGCTGACTTTGAACCTTGATCCTCAGATTTCAGCCTCCTGAGTAGCTAAGATTACAGGGGTGAGCCACTGCAACCGGCTAGAACAAGATTTTTTGACCCATGCTGGAGAAAGAGACGTTCTCTGTTTCTGAAACTGATGAGGATGCAGACAGTCCTTCAGTAGAGAGTAGGCATTCATCTTGCCTGGAAAGGGAGACGGTCTGGGTTGTGGCCATTACCTTAAAGGGCCTTAGTAACAAAACTGGCCAACAAAACTACACTAAAACAACCCTGAACACGGTTCTCTGGATTTTCATGGACATGAAACAAAAAGTTTCATTCCCATTTAAGCCTCTGTGAGCTGGGCTCCCCCCCCCCCCCCATTTCCACCTTCAGTCAGTCATGGGACTTGAACTCAGGGTCTGGGTACTATCCCCGAGCTCTTTTTGCTCGAGGCTAGTGCTCTACCACTTTGAGCCAGGGCACCACTTCTGGTACATTTCTGGCCCCAGCTAACTTCCAACCATGATCATCAGATCTGTCTCCTGAGTAGCTAATATTACAGGTGTAAGCCACCACTGCTTTATGCAAGCTGGGCTTTTTAATGCTTGTACCTCGTGTTAGGGCCACACATTCTGTCTCAGTTCATTTCCACAGCCCAGGATGGAGGTGTTTGTTTTTGTTGTGTTCACCTCCTTTTTTTTTGCCGGTCCTGGGTTTGAGCTCAGGGCCTGAGCACTGCCCTTGGACTTTCTCAAGGCTAGAGCTCTACCACTTGAGCCTCAGCACCACTTCCGGCTTTTTTTTTTCTATCTATGTGGTACCAAGGAATCGAACCCGGGTCTTCGTGCATGCTAGACAAGCACTTTAACCACGAGGCCAAACTCCCGGCCCTCACCTCCTTTTTATAGATGAAAAGAGGTCAGGTGTTCTATCCAATCTCAAACTTCACATCAGTGGTAGAGCTAGGATAGAGTCTCAGATGTCCTACCACCGGTCTTTCATCGTGTAAGGACTCTGCTTGAAGTACCTGTGGCACTGTATTTGTGGGCTGTCCCCCGACATTGCCCTCTGCTATCATTCCACAGATAATCCCCAGTACAGATGGTTCCTGCGATCATCGAACTGCTATATTTCATGTGTATCATCCTCTTTCAGTAACTGGGTATTTCTCGTAAGTGTTATCTTTAAAAGACATCGGGAGGGCTGGGACTGTGGCGTAGTGATAAAGTGCTTGCCTAGCATGCATGCAGCTCTGGGTTTGATTCCTCGGTACCACAGACACAGAAAAAGCCAGAAGTGGTGCTGTGGCTCAAGTGGTAGAGTGCTAGCCTTGAGCAAAAAGAAGTTCAGGGACAGTGCCTAGTCCTTAAGTTCAAGCCCCAGGACTGGCAAAAAATAAAAAATAAAAAAAGACTTCAGTAACAAATGGGCATAGTGGGTCTTGCTTATAATCCCTAGTACTTGAGAGATAGAGAGAGGGGAAAAGAGTTCAAGACGAGCCTGTGCTACATAGACTCTATCTCAAAAAAAATGATAACAAAATCAAATGTATATATACATATACATATGACTTAAACTTATTTATAGTGAACTGTTTGTTGCCCTTATAGTAAAGAACTTCTAGCATGTGAATGGATTGAGTATGTACTTTTCCTAGATCCTTCCATTCAAGGGCTCAAATATCTACTGGGTCTATTTCTTACATCATCTATAATTATTATGAAGAAGGATATAAACCAAAAATAAAACAGGACCCCACATTCCTTTTATCCTTTTTTTTTTTTTTGGCCAGTCCTGGGACTTGAACTTAGGGCCTGAACACTGACCTTGGGCTTTCTCCAGGCTAGTACTCTAGCACTTGAGCCACAGCACCACTTCTGGCTTTTTCTGTGTATGTAGTACCAAGGAATCAAACCCAGGTCTTCGTGTAAGCTAAGCAAGCACTCTACCACTTCTCACCCCCTTCAAGAATGTCATTGTCAGTGCAATGATTTCCCACTTTTTTGTTTATTATTTGTCACTTCAGTCGAGAAAGATAAAAAGAAATTGAGTAGATATCCCACTGCAAGTAAGTTTATTTGATAATCTTTATTAACCACATATATATCCTATCAAGTATAATGGTGGTCATATAATAAATATTATCTATATACATATTTATACAAATAAATAAACTACATGAAGAAAAGAAATTGAAAAGTATGAAAGGTTTGCTTTGTTTTACCCCACCATGACTTCCCTCTTTGGAAGGCATAGGGCCCAGATGAGAAAGAGCTACAAGTAAATCAATTGTACTTAGTGTGGGTAGTGCTGCCATTGGGATTTTAGATACACACGGGGAGGGAGCCTGAAGCACTGAGGGAACCTGGAGTTTGCTGGAGTGAAGACATGGTCCCATAACATGGTCTTACCCTATGGTGAGACAATGGATGAGTAAGTCTTTTTGCAAGACATGGAGAAAGGGGAGGCTTTCCAGGCAGAGAAAACAATCTTTTTGAAAGTGCATTAGTTTGAAGAGAACACAGCCAAATTAGTGTGGCCTGGTTGTGGAGTATAGTGGACAAGAGCTTGTGCAATATAGAGGAAATCCAGGACATACCCCAAACATAATCTGAAGCAATTTTTTTTCACATTTAATATTCAAAAGATGACTCGTGGAGGCGGGTCCACATTTTGGTTGTGGTGAATACTGCTTGGTGGATGTGGGACTATTTCTTTCATTACCTGCTTTCAATGTTTTGGTTTATACAGTATTTCTGTTTAATAGCTACGGTTTCCAAAATGGTCCTGCCATTTTTCCATCCCATTCCAGCAACCATGGTGACATCTTTACTAACTTCCGCTGTCTCTGTTGCAGTTGGTCCAGTCATCCCCATGGATGTCAAGGGGCAAGTGTTATCCTACATCAATCCCTAACTTCTATTGCATAACCATAAAAAAAGGGGTGAAATCAGCTTCTGGAAAAGAGAATTCAGAGAGGAGAAGGGTTTAAGAAAGACCAGTTATCTACTTGACTTCTGATTAAAAATTGCCTTCCATTCCCAAGTTAGCTACATTTTTGCAAGAGGTGATTCAGGAATGTTACTCTTAGACTTAAACTCAGACAAAAGAAGGAGGCTCACAAGCCTAGTGAAACCAAAATTCAAACTCAAGCTCAGCGTCTGCAACTTGCAGGCTTAGGGGCTAAGCAAACAGGAAGACAATAGAAACTGGCCCTGCTAAAGCTGTCTTTGATTTGCATATCTTAAGTTTCAATTCTGGGTTAAAGAATAATGGACGTTAGAGGCTGTTTGGTGGGTTCTTAAGTCAGGCAGACTTAGAGTTAGATAGGGTGATACACCATCCCTCCTGGTCTTGAGGAAGAAAGTGATCTGATAAAAAGGATGTGACCTCACCTGCCAGGGGTGAGACAGACTCAGGCTCAAGGTCAAACAGAGAGGTCTCATCTCCACTCAGGCACCTCAGGCAATTCGCTTACTTCAGTGAGTCTCCGTTTCCTTTCTCTGTAAAGTAAGGCTAGTATTTGTGAGCTAAGCCAAAGCACATATACCTGCCATCACCTCTGCCCCTCACTCTGGACAACAAATTCAACATGACAACTGTAGAGTTGGCTAGTCTAAGTAGAGTCCACACAGAACTTTCTTCAAGGATCCTAGCTTATCAGTCGGGTGATTAGTGTGTATCAGTCTGCATCCTGGGCGGAAGGATTTCTTTAAGCCAGCTGCTGCATGGACACACCATCTCCCAGACCCCACCCCCAGGACCCACCTGGCTGAGTTTGCTGGTCCACACAGATGTGGAGTTTGTATTTCCAGTCATCCCCCCCTTTTTTTTGCAGGGAGGGTCATGAGTTTGGGGCTTCAGCAGTCACCTTCAGAAATGTCCAGCTGTCTCTCACTCTTCAGTCTCTTTAAGAGATTTGGCTATGACCAACATAAGATACCTTCAAGATGGGCAGTTATTTCAGAAAATTCACCCTGCCCTCTCCTTGGGTCATCTCTCACTCCTCCCCCCACCCCATACACACCTTGACATTTGAGGTGAAGCAAGCAAAGAGACAGGAGAAGGGAATGAAAGCCAAAAGTCAATTGGGAATGACTTATCTGTGATGCCCCCTTGATTAGCTGTCTGTGGGGTGTCACCTCAGTGCAAGACTGTCCTTTCACAGGCTAGATGGAATAATGAATGAGCTGACACCTTGAACCCAGGTGACAGCCCCTAGTATGGCTGGGGTGGGAGTGGGGGGGGCGCGGATCCCACAATGTGGGTCCTGGGTGAGACATCTCTGGGGAGAATCATTGGGCCTCAGCCTGGGTAGGAAGCTGGGAGAGCAGGGAGCCCAGGCCTCTCTAGGACAGAGCTGGGAGACCGAGCTGCCAGCTTCCCCTTCAGACACTGGTCCTATTGTTGATGAGTGAGCCGCTTGGCAGTTTCCCTCAAGTGGCTAAAAATTTGGCAAGTTTATCAAGGCCTTTCCTGGTCAGATCAGGTGACCCGGTTTCCCTGAGACGTTTAGAGAAAGAAAGGATTACCTGCCCCCACCTCCCCCTTGAAGGCAGGTGAACGAAATCCATTTAACTGACCAGCGCTTCCAGTTTACAAATAAAACATAAGCTATAAAAGCTGCCTTTGTTCCTTGGAGAAAGCCTTCCTGGCGGTGAGGTTAGATTAGCAATTTGTCCTTTGTCAGAGGATTAGCAGAGCCTCATTGTTTCAGTGTTTATTTATCAATTTGCATCTTCTAGAAGTTTCGACACTACTCCTGGCCCCACTTTTCCCACTTCCCTACTTTGTAATCCTGCTGCTCATTTTACCCCTGGGTGCCTTTGCAAAGGACATAACAAAGCTGGGTTGGTGCCCACCGACATGCAAATCCTCCTTAGAGGACCTTCTGCTCAGGTTCAAGTTTTTTATCCCCCCCCCACCTGAGGGTTACAGAGGAGAAATTACAGCCCTAGCCAGGGAGAAAAGATGGTTCCTCCTGACAAAGGGAGTCTTTCTCAGCTGCAAAGGTGACTTTCCAACACCAAACTGCACTCTGTGGTCTTTGTAAAGCAGGAAAAGTAATTCTAGTTTTGACGACAGTCCACCCTGGTATAGTTGGGCAGGCCTCACCAAGCTGATGGGTTTCCTTTAGAATTCAGCATGGTTTGGTGAATGAGAGAAGGGTCCAGATGACCTGCCAAACTAATGGTATGCTGGACAGAGTTGTGGGAGAGTCTGACCAATGCTTATCAGCCCTTTGGCCAAAGAACATTAAGTGTTAAACACCTGATTGTAAAGGATTCTCTGTAGGGAGAATGGTACCAACCCCATTCTTTCTCATATAGGACATGTTGGCCTGAGGACTTAGCTTCTGGTTTTGCTTTACAAAATGAAATGAAGACCAAGACATGAGAAATGGTATCAATGTTTGTGAAGTAATGCGCCTTTAACTGGTGAATATAATATAACTCTCCTAAAAATTACAATAAAAATATATGAAAATAAAATAAAATGAAGGCCCAGCCACTGGTGGTTCATGCCTGCAATCCTAGCTACTCAAGAGTCTGAGATCTGAGGACTGAGATTCAAAGCCACCCCAGGCAGGAAAGTCCATGCTACTTTTATCTCCAGTGAACCACTAGAAAACCAGAAGTGGAGCTATGGCTCAAAGTGGTAGGTTGCTAGCCTTGAGTAAAAGAGTTCAGTGATAGCACCCAGATCCTGAGTTCAAACTGTATAACCAACAAAAATTAAATAAAATAGGGCCGGGAATTTGGCCTAGTGGTAGAGTGCTTGCCTAGCATGCACGAAGACCCGGGTTCGATTCCTCAGTACCACATACACAGAAAAAAAAAAAAAAAAAAAAGGCCAGAAGTGGTGCTGAGGCTCAAGTGGTAGAGCTCTAGCCTTGAGAAAGTCCAAGAACAGTGCTCAGACCCTGAACTTAAGCCCAGGACTGGCAAAAAATAAATAAATAAATATAAATAAAATGAAATAATAATATATATACATGCATACATATATAATAAAATGAAATAATTTTCTTAAAAATGCAATTAGGGCTATCATTATAGTTTCATGATAGAGCACTTGCCTAAGCATGTGCAAGGCTCTAGGCTTGATTCTATCACTACAATAATAATAAAAATAATGGTTAATAAAAACGAAGATGGGCTGGAATATAGCTCAATAGTAGAATGTTTGTCTGGCATGTTTGAGTTTCTGGGTTCTTAAAATCTATGGAACCTCAAATTAAAATAAATTCAAGCTCAAGCACACCACTATGAGCTTACACCTAGAGTCCCACAGGCAGAGATAAGAAAGATGGCAGTTTGAGGCCATGACAGGGCATGCTGGTAGTCTCAGCTACATAGGAGGAGACATAGGCGAGAGGAACTCTATGTGAGGTTGGCCCTAGGCAAAAAGTAAAACCCCATCATGAGCTGTCTTTGTTTGGTCTTGAAACACCTGAGTAGTATTAGTTTAAACCCTGAGACATCAATTGTTGTGGATTTTAATTGGACATGCCTTATTCCAGCCAGACCTCCAGTCAAGTTTCTTTGACCTTGCTTTGAGGGGCTAATTTCCCCTCCTGGATTTCACCCACCTCGGCTGTCCCAGATTCATGCAAACCTCGATTCATCCTCCTTCCGTTGGACAGTAAAAGCCAAGCTTCGAAACAAAAGCCATATAATGAGTGATTGTTGTCCTTAATATACTATGTTATCTCTCATCTCTTTTGCTGTCCCTTGGTTATCTCATATTGTTACAGTATTTCACCTTGTTATCTGATATATTGTATATATGCTTAATTGGTTATTTGAAATTGGATAGGGAAGGGGGGAAATCAAGATGGGGAGGCGGACTGGGGGAAGGGAAATAGGGACCATGACATGAGAAAGGGTTTGTGAAGTAATGCACCTTCTATCTGTTGAATATAATGTAACCCTTCTATTAATTACAAAAAAATATGAAAAAAGCCATACCAGATAGGCAGAAAACCTCAGCCTCACATGTTGACCTCTAGAACTGTGAGAGAATAAATTGCTCTTATTAAAAAAACAAAAAAACCAAGCTTCCAGGTTAGGGAGAGCATCAGCTCCCCAGCCCCCAAAGCAGCCCAACATCTGCACAAATGCATTCCAGATGCTTTTTTGGTATCATCTCCTTAGAGACCTTGCACATCTCTTTCCTTTGCATATATGAGCTCAGTTATACAACTGGAAGCGTTCCTGTTATCTTTTGAGTGGAAATCCTTAAGTGTTTTGTAGCAGGAGGGGTTCAGAGTTCAGATTGTTGACTGGAGATGAATATCTCATGAATTTTTCTATCCAGGCTGGCTTTGAATCTCAATCCTCAGACCTCAGTCTCCTGAGTAGCAAGGATTACAGGTGTGAGCCACCAGAGCCCAACTCCCATGTATATTCCTGTTTACTATGTGTCCATCCCCTACAATTAGACCAAGCACAGGTCAAATGGCCAACAAGGAGGTGATGAATGATATTTGTTTTATTTGTTTCCTATTGAGATGACATTGCCTGGTGACAAATGGACCATTGTATGTTCTACTAAATGCTACTACCTGGTCATCCTCCTGGGGAAAAAATTTCTCTGAATCTGTTCTCTCATGTGCAGAACAGAAAAGATCCCTTTCTCCCCTGGGTTCAAGGTCAATGGCTCAGTCTGAGACTTAGAAATCCTTCTGCGCTTAGCTGTCCACTCTTGCAACACCACAGTTACAGAGTAACACCAAAGCACAAACCTAAGCTCTTTACTTAGAGATTTCCCATTTTCACGTGCATGTTAACATTCTTCTCAGCTGATCAAATGTTAATTCTTTTTTCTTTTTAATGAACACAAAAGCTAGATGACTTTCTAGGTTTACTTAGGAAGTACAGGGGAAAAAATCATTTAATCCCAGGTATATCTTGATGTTATATAACATATGATAACTAAACCATGGACAAGTGGATATCTAGTACATTGCAGAGCCTAGATAACTTAATCAACCTGTTGTAGAAACGATTGGCAATAAAATGCCCGAAGCATCCTCTGTTCTGATGACGTATGTCCCCGGCTGCTGTGGCCTGGCGGGTCAGCTCTGCTCCCACTTGCCCCAAAATATCAGCAAAAAGGTCAAGGAAGCAGAAGGAGGTAAACAAAAGAAAACACAGTAGAAAAGCTAGTTACAGGAACTAATGCTCATGTGAGAAGCTACATTAACAGTGCTTAAGAAGAGCAAAGTTCAAGCTGGGCACCAGTGGCTCATGCCTATTAGCTTAGCTGCTCAGGAGACTGAGATTGGAGGATCTTAGTTCTAAGCCAGCCCAGGCAGGAAAAAAAAAAAAGTCCATGGGACTCTTATCGCCAATTAATCATCCAAAAGCTGAATATGGAGTTGTGGCTGAAGTGGTAGAGCAAAGCAGCTAAGGGACAGTGCTCAGACTCCGAGTTCAAGCCCCAGAATAGGCATTGGATGAATAACTAGATAAGTAATTTTTAACTTAAAAAAATGTGCATTGGGATTTCATCTCTCAAGACTGTTGCAAGAATTTGAATCGTTAAGGGAAGTTTTTTTTACTCGTGTTCAGCACTCAGTAAGCATTCAATAAATGTCAGCACCAATAAATAACAGATGGCATGATGTCTAAAGACATTCATTAACTCATTTCTATCTACGCAACCATGTGAAACAGAAACTCTTGCTGGTGTTTCACAAAGGAGCAGTTGAGGCCCAGAGAAATTGGGCAACCAGCTTAAAGGCACACAGCTAGTGCAACAACATTTGAATGGAAACACTGTCCATTCTCTCCCGTCCAATCTCAGCATCATGGTCAAGCACGGTTAAGGCTTGAGGGAAGGAAAATACAGACACAGATGGGGAAAAAAAATAGCAGTTCATTCACAGAGAGTGTAAACTGATAGGCTGAGCTAGGGGGACAATAGCAAAGTGTTATAGCTCATTTTCTGCAGCTGTCTCGGAAGGCTAAGCATGGGTATACAAATATATTTGGCTCAAAGCTCTGGAAGGTGGCAGTCCAAGAATATGGTGCCCACCCACACTCAGTGCTGTGTCCTGCCTCACCCCATGGCCAGAAGCAACGAGTGACAGACACCCTGAGCAAGAGTGGCCCAGCACAACTTTCAAGCAGCTATTCCTGCAAGTGACCTAATGAATCTTGCTTTCATGAGCCTATCACCACCTTTTAGGCCATGTGTACTATCTATTTATTTGTTTATATATGTATATATATAATTTGTTTTATTTTACTTTTTACTGATACTAGAGCTTGAATTCAAGGCATGGGCACTGTCTTCTAGTCTTTCAATTCTTTCTTCTTCTTTTTTCTTTTGCTCGACGCTGGCATTCTACCACTTGAACCACAGCTCCACTTCTAGCTTTCTGGTGATTAATTGGAGATACAAGTCTCAAAGACTTTCTTGCCCAGGCTGGCTTTGAACTGAGGCATAAGCCACGGGCCTCACATGCTTTTAGGGGGGAAAAAAACCACAACAGAGAGTGATCTGAGGTCTGTGTTCATTTATGAGCCTGACCTCAACAGAACTTGGGGCTTCCTGGACTGGCAGGCACCTACTACTTCCCAAATCAGTCTCATACTGCAAACAAAAAGTGAGACAAGCTCCAGACCACAAGCCACGGGCAACTGACAGGACAGCATCAGGTATTTAGGAGCAAACGTATATGCTATGTTTGATTAGACAGCATGAAAGATGTCAAAAGAGAAATGTGCCACTATCCAGGATAGCCACTGCCCATAGAAAATTCCTGGTGAGGTCACAGATAGCTTTGGGGACCGTGAAGGACAGGGGACTTGTCAGGTGGGCACTGGTGGGTCGTTCTGCAGCTACATCTCAATAGCTGAGCTGAAAACCCAGGTTCCTGTGTAGTCCCTACAGGCAGTAGCTACAGGAGAACACCCCATAGTCTGCCCTGGATTAGCTGAGTCAGCTACTCTGAAATAGGTCCAGCTTCCTACTGCTGCAGGAACATCACTGGGAAATGCTAAGGTGAAAGGAAATAGCAAGGGCTCTGACCCTGGAATTTTTTAATTTTTTGACCAGATGCATTCAGGAAAAATAAATTCATGGGTGCATCAGGGTCAGCTGTGGGATTGTGAAAGCATGCTGGCCTTGGTTGCAGGAAGAAAAAGTGCTTGCAGGCAGCTCGGGTGAGAGCTTGAAGTTCCAGGAAAAGCTGGGTCTTGGCTCCTGCCCTATTCACGCTGCTGTGGCATTAACCATGAGGGCAAGGGCTAGAAGAGGCCTCCTCCTCATACTTGTCTTTGCCTACTTTGTCTTCTCTGCCCTGCTGTGGTGCAGAAAGATTTGAAATGGGAAATTACATGTTTCAGGGAGCCAAACTCAAGTATATCTGAGAAACTCCAGAACTCAGTTCAAAGAAAAGGAGTTAAGAAGTAGTTAACATTTTCTGTGTGTGTGTGTGTGTGTGTGTGTGTGTGTGTGTGTGTGTGTGTGTGTGTGTGTGTGTGTGTGCTGGGACTTGAATTTAGGGTCTCATGATCTCACTTGGCTTTTTCACGCTAGGCTGTAATCTTATCATTTGAGCCATGCCTGCACTTCCAGCTTTTTGTGAATCTCACAGACTTTTCTGCCCAGCCTGGCTTTCCAACTGTGATCCTCAGATCTCAGCCTCCTGAGTAGCTAACATTCCTGGCATGAGCCATTGGCACCTGTCTATGCTTGATATTTTGTTTTAATAAGAAAAAAAAACTAAAACATGATAGTAATGAGATGTTGTTTGAGAACTCTTTTCACCTTGGTCAAGAAAGGAGCTGGTAAACATGGGAAATGTTGTGGGCAGAGGGTTACATGCATTTCACTGCATTATAAAGATGTGTTTGTTCCTTTAATAACTGTGCTCCTAAGACTTCCCCAGTTCAAACCTGTCACCAGGCAACAGGCAGCTCAATCAGAGACAAAGTAAATCAGCTGCTCTCAAGATGTTGCTGGAAGCATGACCAAGCCCGCAGCATCTGGAGGCTGTAGCAGGATGGCAGCATGTCCTAAAGCCAAAATGAGAATCATCATCACACAGAAAGGAGGAAACTGAGGTAATGAGTAATTCTCCTGGAGTGATTCCTCCCTCTGAGACTGAACTAAAAACAAGAGAAAGGCCTGCCTTGAGCAAGGTTTCAATGTCTCTCATCTATAATCCTAGCTACTCAGGAGGCTGAGATCTAATGATTCTAGTTCAAATCCAGCCTTGACCAAAAAAATATCCGTGAGAGTCTCCAATTAACCACCAAAAAGCTGGAAGTGGAGGTGTGGTTCAAGTGGTAAAGCACCAAACATTAAGTGAAAAAAACAAGTGAGAGTATGAGGCCTTGAGTTCAAACTCCCGTACTGGCATAAAAAAAGAAGAAGAAGAAGAAGAAGAAGAAGAAGAAGAAGAAGAAGAAGAAGAAGAAGAAGAAGAAGAAGAAGAAGGAGGAGGAGGAGGAGGAGGAGGGGGAGGGGGAGGGGGGGAGGAGGAGGAGGAGGAGGAGGAGGAGGAGGAGGAGGAAGAGGAGGAGGAGGGGGAGGGGGAGGGGGAGGAGGAGGAGGAGGAGGAGGAGGAGGAGGAGGAGGAGGAAAGAAAGAAGAAAAGGAAGAGAAAAGAAAAGAGGCAACCAACATGAGCCATAAGGGCCAATTTATCTCCCTAGGAGGAAAAGCATGTATGCAACGGACTGAAATCATAAACCTTCAAGGCATTCACATTAGCTGCATGAAACTGAAGTGTGGGGTAGGAGGAGATGATGGCTCGCTTTTAATACAACTTTAATGAACAGCTTATTGAGAAATTTACACTATTGAACCTGCGTGAGGCCAGATCAGTGGACAGGAGCTGGACAGGCGTAAGTGGTGCTTCCTCTGGAAGTCATTCTCCACTGGCTGTGTGCTGCTCCGCTGCTCCTGGGGCGGCGGGGGTGGAAGGGGAGCTAGGAGCCATCTTAATCCACAGCACATGATTTCCACTGCTTCCACGCAGCTCCACACAGAATGATGCACACACCGGAAACTGATACTCCATGTCCATCTCATTGGCTCTTAGAGCTCAACAACTTGAGAGACAGTTTGCGTTCATTAACATTTACCCTTCTAGGCCAATGTGAAATGAAGTAGTTAAATCATAACTCACGGTAAACAGTCTCAAGTTAAACAGGAGTAATCAGGAGAACACTGGGGAAACTGCAGCAAGAGGATTTGCCAGTTCAAGGCCAGTTGGGCTACAAAGAGTTCCAGACCAGCCTAGGATGCATACTGAGATCCTGTCTCAAATACAATGTGTGTCTGTGTGTGTGTGATTTTTTTTTGTTGATCTCCAATTCTTAGGCTCAAGTGGTCCATCTTCCCTTCTGCATAGTCAGGCTCCAGGCATGAAACACCATTCTGAGCCCAGTGACATGTGACAAATGTATACCATCCTCTACCCGCCACCACAGCCAAAATATAGAGCAATCCCATCAATTCCATCAAACAAAACATTTCTTAGGTATTCTGCCACAATGATGGAAAGTTATGCAACACACAGCCCAATCAAGTCCTAAAAAGTCATGTCTTCCTACCCTCATCCACTCACTCAACAACCAGGCATCTGCAGACACAGGTAGTGAGGACTCAAGGCCACACAACTGGGTAGTCTCCTTGCACATGTCTGCTGTCAGAGGATTCCAGCAAACAGCAGAGGTGTACACAAGTTGATTTTTCCTCTAGGAAGCAGCAGAAGTATCCAGAAGTCAATTGTACCTCTAGGACACAGGATGTTGAAACAGGAGGACTTTTTTTTTTTTTTTTGCCAGTCCTGGGACTTGAGTTCAGAACCTGAGCACTGTCCTTGGGCTTTCTCAAGGTTAGAGCTGAACTACTTGAGCCACTGCACCATTTCTGGCTTTTTCTGTGTATGTGGTACGCATGCTAGGCAAGCACTCTACCATTAGGCCAAACTTCCAGCCCCAGCAGGACATCTTTATGTAGATGTTTTCATATTCCCACTCTAAAGGCTTTGAGACTGCTCCTGTGACACTGAGTTTTGTTTTTGTTTTTGTTTTGGCCATCTGTTGTTGGCAGTCCTGGTTCACTATCAGAATAGTTAACAATAGTAGGAAGATTCTAGACTCCATTTTGTTTTTCATTTACTCTGACCCCAGTGTCCTTACCTTACAGAAGAGATTTGACTCAAACTAAATTGTCTTCAAGGCTCTTGGTTATGCAAGTATCTGGTTATAAACCTAACTTTGGAGGAAAATATCCCAATTTATAGCCACTGATTTTCAGAGTGGGACCATAAATGTCTTTCTAAAGATTCACAAGATTGAGTGTATCTTTGTACCAGTGGGAAAATCAGTTTTCATGTTGATCTGTTTATAGTTCATCATCCAGAACAAAAATGTGCCCTGTGAACCAGGTACACTGAAGAAGAATGTCTGGGGTTGGAGGAAGGGTTCAGTTGATAGAGTGCTAAGCCAGTGAGCAAAAGTGTCAGGTTCTAAGTTCAAGTCTCTGTTTTGGACCTAAAAGACAAACAAAAAACCTTCCACCCCAGCTTAAGTGTTTGCTACCCAAAATAAAAAATGGAACTCTAATTTCCCTTAAGCTCTTACATCAATTACTTAATATTTCAAATATCACCTCGAACAAAATTTCAACACACTCTCATTCATTTATAAATACTCATTCATTCACACTAAGTACAAACTCACATCTATATATACACTCATGTATATATACATACTCATGTTCACACACCAACACAATCACAAATAAATACAAATATACACTCACATATAATCTCACATACACACACAAAATAAAAGCTCAGAAGATCATTCACACATTCTCATACTCGCACATATTTATACACACTTGTTATCATTAAGATGCATATACACACTTAAATCCAATCACTCTTGCACTTACATACTCACATATTCACAATCACAATAACACATGCTTCCCCATATTCATACACTCACACAGGTATGCACACTCTCACTCTGGATTCATGCCCACACTACTCACACTCATATGTACTCACACACTCCTCTCTGGAACCAATAGATGAAGCAAAAGGAAAAAAGAAGAGCTACTAAAAATCAGAAGGATATAGATAACAACCTTAGACAGTTAGAAATACCCAGGGCTTTATTGTCAACAAACATAAAAATACATTGCTTGTCTATGAATTTGGAACATTTACAAGACTATTTGTTAGAACATAAAAGCAGCTTCAGCCAGGCGTGGTGGCTCACACCTGTTATCAAAGATATTCAGGAGGATGAGATGTGACGATTGCAGTTCAAAGCAAGCCCAGGCAGTAAAGTTCAAGAGACTCTTATCTCCAATTAACCACTAGAAAACTGGAAGTGGCACTCTGGCTCAAGAGGTAGGGCAGTAGCCTTGAGCTGAAGAGCTCAGGGACAGGGCCCAGGCCCAGAGTTCGAGCCCCACAAGCACAAAAAAAAAAAGCGCACCTTCAGTAAATTCTGTCTGTAACCCATAAGAAGATTTGAAATTAAAAAACACATTAGTGCTAATGGCTCATGTCTGTAACCCCAGCTACTCAGGAGACTGAGTTCTGAGGATTGTAATTGGAAGCAAGCTCGGGCAGAAAAGTTTATGAGACACTTAAAAAACTAATTATAAAGGTGATGTGCATAGGTTACAGTTACATGAGACAGGCAATGAGTACATTTCATTTTGAACAGTGTCACTTCTTTGTCTCCTCCCAACTTTTCCTTTCCCAATCTCTTCTCTCCCAAGTTGTAAAGTTCATTTCCAGCTTAGTGTCTCATGGGTTTCATTGCTGAATTGATTCACACTTTGTCTCACCATTTCTGTGCTTCCTCTTCCCCTCCCCAAACTGGATCAACTTATATGCCAGACAAAGGGGACAGAAATCAAAACAGTGGCAAAAAGGAATAAGACAAAGGAAGGAAAAAACAGCAAACAGTAAAATAAAAACAAAAACAAAACAAAACAAAAGATGTTTCCATCTGTAGTAGAGTGCTATCCTGGAGCTCTTAAGTTCAAGCCTCAGGATAGTTACGAATAATAAACAAAATATAGTTACCTAAAGATACAAGTACAGGGGGCTGCGAGTTTGGCCTAGTGGTAGAATGCTTGCCTTGCATGCCCAAAGACCCGGGTTCGATTCCTCAGTACCACATACATAGAAAAAAGCTGGAAGTGGTGCTGAGGCTCAAGTGGTAGAGCTCTAGCCTTGAGAAAGTCCAAGGACAGTGCTCAGGCCTTGAGCTCAAGCCCAGGACTGACAAAAAAAAATACCAGTACAGTATTTTGTAACTAAATAATATTTTAATTTTATTGAAAAGGAAAAGAATATTTAGAATGAAATTATAATAAAGAACAAAAGTTAGAATACAATTAAAGCAGTGTTTGTAGTAGGAAATTCGTATTTTTAAACAATTATCAGAAAGTAAAAAAAAAAGGTCACAAGACTGATAAAAATTCAAGTTGCTGGGCATAGTTGCTCTTGTCTGTAATCCCAGCTATGTGGAAAGTGGGAGTTCCTGTCTAAAAAATATTATTAATAATAATAACAACAACAATAAATAAAGGAATAAAGGGCTAAGGGAGAGGCTCACATAATAGAGCATTTGCCTAGCAAGTATGAGACCCTGATCAAATTCTAGTACTGCCAAAAGTAATTTTTCCTTCAAAATACTGAGATACATAATAGAAAAAATTTAAATCAAGAATAAAAGAAATGACCATAAATATAAAGAAGGAAATCAGTAAGTTGAGGACCAAAGTACAAATATCCTAACAAAAAAATTATTGTTTTGTTTTTTTCTTTTCCTTTTTTTTTTCATGCTGGTGTCTGAACTTACTGTTTCTCACTTGCTAGGTTGGCTCTGTTCACTTAGGCCAAGACCCCCCACACAGGACTATTTATTGTCTCATAATAAGATTTGAAGAATACTTGCAAAAATGATAGAGAATTGCAAAAAATATAGAGAATTTAAACCTACAGACAAAATAGATTATTAAATGATAGAATTACTATCAACTATACATTAATCTAAATTTTTTTGTGCAAGATAAAATAAAAAATGATTTTTGAAAACTTGGTGTAAGAAGAAACAGA